>NC_058131.1:170066654-170090008 GCF_016433145.1 Gracilinanus agilis | reverse complement strand
AAGAAGGAAGGAAGGAAGGAAGGAAGGAAGGAAGGAAGGAAGGAAGGAAGGAAGGAAGGAAGGAAGGAAGGAAGGAAGGAAGGAAGGATGGTCCAGCTGGTTTTTTTTTCTCTTTTTCTACTTTTCACAAGTTTCAGTAGCATTACCTTGGAATAAGGAAGCTGCATCTCATTTTTCTGAAAGTAGTTCAGCTGTCCCAGGGTGGTAGGCTTCAGAATGAAGGTTTAGTAGATGGATTATCAGAGGAAATTTAACGTTTAGCCTTAAGCAGAAGATACTTGGCATAAACAATTGAATTAAAGTAGAGGCTTGTGAATTTTACCTGATTTAATTTCTCCCCAATCCCGTGGGTTACAGTGCCAGAGGATAAAAATCACAGGATTGTCAGAGCTATAAGGGACCTTTGAAAGCACCCCAATTATATGAATAAGGAAACTGAGACCCAGGGATTATTTTTAGCTGCTGGCAAATTCTTTTGCCTAAACTGTGAGTGAAGCAAGAGCAAAGCATCAAAGGGTAATACCTTTCTTAGCAAATGTTTTAGATGGCTTACTGTATTCAGTGATCAGTTGATTGAGTAGACTTTAGGAGTATGGTAGAATGGTTTTTAATAGCAATTCTCCTTTTTCTCACTGAAACACTAGAAGGGTACAGATTTAGACAATTAAAAGAGGAAGCTGTTACATGGGTCCAACTTTCAGCATCTTTCTATAGTGATGTCTGATAGAACCAAAACAAGTATTCGAGGTATAGTCAGGGAAGGAGTCAGAGACTTCATTTCTCTAGAACCAGAGCCTGGACTGCAATCTTAGACAGGTCAAGGACCTAAACAAAAAACATTGAATGAGTGCTCTCTTCTCATTTTTATACAAGTGACATCAGACAAACATCAAAGAAAATGTTAAAGGGAGAAAAAAAGTCAAAACGCAGGCTGAGGACTATATAACTGGATAGGGAAGAAGGACACCGTTATAGATTATTCTTAGCCTCCAAAAATTTAGAATTGGACCTTTGAGGTTATATAAAATAATTTTTCACATGTAGCAAGTACATTCTGGCTCACTCTCCCAGAATTGGAGATGCTGCACTTGCCCTTCAGAATGTTAGGAGTACCTTGGAGATTTGGGAGTGTCTCTTCTCTAATGTTATCATCTCCAGCTTCTATCAGCTGGATTTTCCCCTCTATTAGGTGCCAATGACTAGGGGCCCAATTCCATTGGAACACTTCAACATCAATCAATTCTTATAAAAGAAATAGTTGCTCTAACAATATTACAAAAACAAGGGGAAGTTAGGTGGCTCAGAACCAGACTTGGAGACAGGAGCAGGCCTCAGATATTTCCTAGCTATGTGACTCTAGACAAGTTACCTAACCTCAATTGCCCAGTCCTTGCTATTTTTCTGCCTGCCTTAGAACGAATGCATATTATTGATTCTAGTACAGAAGGTAAAGGTTTGAAAACTTTTTAAAAAGATATTACAAGGAGGCAGCGGGGTGGCTCAGTGGATTGAGAGCCAGGCCCAGAGATGGGAGGTTCTGGGTTCAAATTTGGCCTCAGACACTTCCTAGCTGTGTGACCCTGGGCAAGTCACTTAACCCTTATTGCCTAGCCCTTACCACTCTTCTGCCTTGGAACCAATACATAGTAATGATTCTAAGATGGAAGGTAAAGGTTAAAAAAAAGATATTACAAGAACAAAAGGACAGATGTTTTCCCCTCCACATCTCAGGAGCATATGCCATTTTCCCTTATCTCACCTTGGTTTCTGGGTAGAGTGGGCTCGAGCTTAGCTTAGTTTTTACATAGCATGGATCTTACCAAGTTCACATCCAAATGTTTTGTGACTTCCAGAGGTCTTGCCTCAGCTACCACTGTGCTGAGTTCCACAGGTCACTTTTGAAGGCAATTCTTTATTCTAGAAGGCATCAAATGTTGGGCTATCTGCAAAAATTGGATGTTGCAACGCCAAAAGCTTCTAATTCTTTTAACTAGAATAGAATAGAACAAATATTGAGACCAAGGATAGAAACCTATTTGCACGGGGTCATATGAGGTGTAGCCTTCACAAAGAGTGACCAAAGCACTCCTCCTTCTGGCTATTTAGAAAAGGCATTTTCTAGTGATTTGAAGACCAGAAACAACTGTGGGATGTCTATGCATGCTACATAGTTTCTCAATGACATTTCCATTTAACATCATCAGAACTCTTGAAAGCAGGCTCTTTAACTTCTCCATTTGCAGAGACCTTCAGAGATTCTCTGCACATGTCCCAGACCCTACACATATATGTATGGATGGGATGGATGGAAGAAACCAAGGTGACTTGTCTAAGGTCATAGATTAAAGGCAACATCAGTGAAATCACAAATCTTTTGAAATATAATTTTGTACTCATTTAAATCCAGGTTTGTGATTCCAAATTGAACAATTTTTCTACTACAGCCTATTGGCTAATAGTTCAACAGCCAGTCAATAAACATTTTTAAGCACCTATAATATGCCAGCTGTAGAGCTAAGTGCTGAGAATACAAAGCCAAAAGACAATCTCTGGTCTCAAGGAGTTTATAATTTAATGGAGAAGTCAACGTGAAAACAACTATATACAAATAAGATATAGCCAAGATAGATTCCAGATAATTAACAGGGAGAAGACATTAGCAGTAAAAGAAATGTGTTGTGTCTTTTTATTTATTTATTTTTGGGTAGAAAGGAGGATTTTTTTTTCTGGGACTTAAAGGAAGTCAGGAAAATCAGGGGCCAAAATGAAGAGGTGGGGAGTCAGTGAAAATGCATAGACGCAGGAGATGAATTGTCTTCTTCAAGGAATAGTAAAGAGACCTGTCACTGGATTGCAGAGTAGTGAAGGGGAGTAGGGGGCAAATAGACTGCAAAAGTGAGGGGCAGGAGAGGTTGTGACAGGTTTAAAAAACCAAACAGAAGATTTAAAAAATTTGAACCTGGACGCGATAGGGAGCCACTGAAGTTTGTTGAGCCGGGGGTGGCATAGTTAGGCATGTATTTTAGGATGATCATTTTGACAGCTCAGTGGAGGATAGACTAGAGTGGGGAGAGATTTGTAGCAGAGAGACCAAAAAGCAGACTATTGCCATAGTACAGGAGTGAGGTGATGAGGGCCTGAAACAAGGTGGTGGCATGTTGGAGGAGAAAAGGGGGCACCTGCTTCTCTCCAAGGATGTCTGTGAAAAAGATCCTAGGAGCCACGTATTTGGAGCTAAAAGGGCCATAGGCTCATAGAGGCTTCAGAAATCATCTAATTCAACCCCTTCATGAGGAAAGAAGAAATAAAGTGCCTTGCCCCATATTACATCTGTAAGCAAAAGACCCAGAATTCCACCTGGGGTCATCTGAGTCTCCCAATCCAGTATTTCTTCCACTGTAACATATTGACTTCATTGCCCGGCCACAAAGGCCCCAGCAAAGCACATGGTGTGGGTATAAGTTGGTCTGGCCTCTCCCTTTCCCAGCCGTTCTGGTCTGCTACAAAAGGAGCTGGAAACAGCCAAATTCTCAAGGAGAGGAGCCAAGTAGACTTTTCCCAGAATCGCTACCAGCCTGAGTTAAACACAAAATAGAGGACAGAGAAGACAAAGGAGGAGATGAAACATGTAGGGCCTTTGGGGATGGTGTCTGTGAGGAACAAGAGTCCCTGAAGGCAGGCAGGGGCAAGCTGTGGAACAAGAGCAGAGTTCCGGAGCCAACCTGCACCACTGTGCTGAAAGATGACAGGCGGTGGCAGTGACCAGGAGCCAGGATAAAGGCGGTGGATGCCAAAGCAAAGGGAGAGCAGAGCCAGGAAAGGGAAATCCAACTCTCTCATTTTACAGCTGTGATAACTGCAGCCCAGGGAAGTGGCTTTCTCCAAACCAAGAAGAAATAAAATGACAAAACCCAGATTAGAATCCAGCCTTCTGACCCTTTGACACATTGGCTCTGAGCATTTAGGGTTAAGCCTCTGGTAGCCTACCTAGAACCAGCTGTAATCACATGATCATCCAGCCTTCTGAGTCTAGGAAGGGACGAAATCGGATCATCAGAAGAGCCCGATGTCCTTCCTGGACTTGGGCAAGCATCACCGACCAGCAGAGCCCAGAAGGCACCCCTTTCTCCCCTCCAGGGAGAGCTGGTCTCCAGCCTCGCCATCCACCCCTCGCCCTCAGCCACTGGAGGAGGAAGAGGGCAGGGAGAGGACGGCTCCCGGGGCTTTGCTCCACCCACTGGTTGAGAAAATCCTCCAAGAAGCCATGCAGCTGTGATGCATTAAATAGTAGAGCCTGGAATTCGTGTTCGAATCTCTTCTCTGCTATTTACCGCCTGCGTGAACGTGAGCAACTCACTTTAACTGTGTAGCCCTTGTTTTTTTCTGAAAAGTGAGGGAATCGAGCTAGATGATTTCCGAGGTCCATTCCAGCTTTTCATCTAGGAATTCTTAACTTTGGGGAGGAAGACTATCAGGGACCCCCTCTCTTTTGCAATCTTTGGAAGTCTTTATAGACTTTCCCCTCAGAATAATGTTTTTACATATTTGAAGGAAATGGCTATATTTCAGTTAGGAGTTAGTGAAAATAAAGATGTCATTTGTTTATTTTTTGCCCATTTAATTTCTTTGAGATCGATTCGTGACCCCAGATTTAATAAGTCCCATTTTAATGCTCTACTTTTCCATTTTAAAAAAAGCCTCATCACCCCCTCTAACTAGTGAGCTGGTTATGCCCTGGCTCCTCTTGGCACTCTCACCCCAATCCTGGGTAACTTGGGCTTGGGGAGGCAGAACCCGAGAAGTTGGCAGCGATTCTGGCCACCTCCCGCCCATCGGACAATGCAGTTGCTTTGCAGCGAGGCTGACAGAAGGTCCCGACAGCCTTTCCCTGGGGTTGGGGCAGGGCTCGCGACCCTGAAGAACCGCTGCCCCCTCCCACTCTCTCACCCTCTGCTCCACCCACTCTTCCTCCCTCGATCCTCCAGTCCCGCCTGCTGCAGGGCAAGCCAAGGGGCCAAGTGGGAGCGGGAGCCAACTCCGCACTAAGTTAAGAAAAGATGGGAGGCTCCTTCTCCCAAAACCCGAGAGACGCGACTGGGGAGAAGCCCCAGAGACCCAGGGAGCTTATGTGAGTTGGAAAACCCTTTCTGTTTCGCGGAGCATGGAGAGAGTCCGCCTCAATCTAGGGCGCCGAGGGGAAGGAAGGTGGCCAGGGCTGGTTCGCGAGGAACCAGGCAGCGCCGGGACGTACCCAGCTGCTGCAGCTGCAGCCGCTGCCGCCCCGCCCTCGGTGGGAGTCTGTCTGGCAGTCCGGCAGTCGGTCAGTGCTGCCAGCCTAGCCTAGGGTCTTGGCAGCTCCGGGTTCCCCCAGAGCCCGGGCTCACACTGGGGATGGAGCCAGAGGGGAGACTTGCACAGTCTGGGTGCTGGTGGAGATTTGGTGTCCTGCTAGTGTGCAAGGGCAGCTACGTAGGAGCTACTCTGGGTCGGACTGAGTTGTAGTGAATGTGCGTGTGTGTGAAAGAGAGTCAGAGGGACGGACGTGGGGGTAAGGCGGGCAGGGACCTTGCCTTTGCCGGTCAAAAAGGCATCACAAGGCCCCTTGCCCATAAATGGACTGCGATGACTACTTTTCATATAAACTTTAGAGACTATTGAAAACCTCAAATGAGGAAACCGAGGCCAACTAATATACAATTATCCCTCCAATCCAACTAGTATTTATTAACTGCCTACTGTATGCTTATATTGCTTTAATATAAACCGGAGGAGGATAAAGGGGAGGAAATAATAATTGACTGATTTCACCAGCCCCATCCTCCAGTTTTCTGGAATCATACAGATTCCAAGAGGGTAAAATTATGTTTAGTTTTGGGAATTGATTTTGTTGTTTGCTAGCTATGTGACTTTGGGCAAAACACTTGAGTTCTTTGAACTCGGGTTTCTTCATCTCTAAAATGGGGAGAATAACATTTGTCTTCCCTATCCCTTAAGGTGCCTGGGAGGTTCGGTTTCTTATATACAGCCTGTTCCAAAAGTCTTACTGCACTAAGACTTTTAGAATACCCTGCTTGTAAAAAATAAGCAATATGTAAATATGAGCCATTGCTACTTTATAATGGAGAATTTGGAAGAAGCTACAAGAAAGAAGAAAAGTGGCTGTGTGGCATGGTAGATGGAATGTTGGAATGGGTATCAGGAAGTCTTGAGCTGCTGAAGGTCCTTTCCACACAGGTTCTTAACATAATGACCTTGATTAGAAAGGGAATATAGAGAAGAAGGTTTTCCTAACATTTGAAGCACCAGAAAATATAATAGACTGTTAAGGAGATCAAGGTGTGATGAGTTCTCCATCACCAGAAGTATTCAAGTGGAGTCTGTCTTGTTGCTGATATTCTAGATTGTATTCATGCTTTGATTAAAGGTTGGATGAGATACATTTTTAAGAGTACCTGAGATTCTACTTATGTGACCTTAAAGATGGCTAGACCTGTGTTTGGCTTGTAGAGTTGGGACAAATGTGGTGCTGTCAAGTTAGGCAGCCTAGAAGAACTCTCAATGATTACAGTTGAATCCTCTCAGGAGATGAGTGCTGTTTTGTACCATTTCCATTTTGAGGGAACATGATGTTTAAAGATTCATTAACCACTCACTCTTTTTCTGATTTAGCAATGATTTTAGGAACCCTAAAAACTGATATACAAACATACTTAGAGGAACTTTGCATAAATGAGGCGCTGTGGTAGAAGGAAACAACTAGTGATCTTGGAGTCAGCTGAGGCTCCTTTTCAGATTCCCTTCTTCTACCGCTCTTTATGCTCCCTCAGGAATCATCTGTAAAATAAGCATAATAATACCCTTATGCTACCTTCAAGAGTTGTTGCAAGGATTGGGTGAAGTAATATAGAGTATTCAGCAAACCTGAAGGTATTACACAAATGTCCGCTTATTATTTAGTAAGCAATCTGGCTTGAAAATTCCTTCTTATCAGAGAGAGACAGACTGAGACTAGGAAAGAATCAAAAGGGAAAGGTTGACTTAATTAGACTATTAATTTTTAAATAAATTAGAATCAGTTTGAGGGTGTTTTGGGGTGGGGTTTGGAGTGTTTTGGGTGGCATTAACTACCTCGAGGCTCTTCAGTTTGATTCCACAAATGACTCCTTCAAACATTTTGATGGGAAAATTTTATGGGCCCTAAAGTAATGGGTTCATGTCAAACTCATGACTTTGCAATGCAACATATTTTGAGAGAGAGAAAGGAAGTTCACTATCACATGTAAGCAGCCTGTGTTGTGGTGGAGAAGCTTATAATTATCTTTTCTAAAGAAAGTTTCCTTAAGATCCATGTACTACTGATGTGGGCAGAGTTTTGAATACACCCCATGACCAAAATTCATTTCAGGAAATTAAAAAATAAAATATCATTTTAGAACTTAAGAGCTGGGAAGGACCTTCAGGATCATTCGGGTTTTTTGACATAAAACTCTATTGCTCTTTACAACTTGCTTCTGGGTGTATCACTTTTGACATGATGCTACATTCATTTGGAGAAACTGCCTGGTTTGTTTGCTCTTTGTAAATAAGGGCAGGGTTCATTGTGTATCTTAAAGCCTATTGAATTAATTCAGTGAGATCATGTTCTCACTACAGAGCTCCAGAAATAGGCCCGCTGCTGTCATCTCTGGAGTTTCTCAGTTTGGTGAATTTGGTGATTAATTGCAAAATCTGTTCTTTAACATCTTGGCAGTAGATTTAAGGGCTTTCTCCCTTATGTGGTTCTGAAAACCCACTTCCCAAAAGAATATGTATCCAGCCTCAAGAATGATGAATACAAAATCCCAAAGTGGGTCTCTTTATTTTAACAAACATTGATAAGCATCTGCTATGTACAAGGCACTATGCTAGCCAATAGGGACACAAAGCTGTTCCCTCAGTACGTTACGTTCAAGCATGAGTAAACATTTATTAAGTGCCTCCTATGTTCCAGATGCTGTGCTAAGTGTTAGAACCACAAAGAAAGTAAAAGACAATCCCTGCCCACAAGGAGCTCGTGGTCTAATGGTGGAGACGGCATATAAACAGCTATGCACAAACAAGATAATCTACAAGATAATTTGGGGGAAGTTTAGCATGTACACAGAAATATAAAATGCAAGGAAAGGATTACCATATGGCTACAGACTACCTTCTCAGATATATTGCACATTACTCTCCTTCAGGGTACTCTGGGGTTGTTATTGTTCAGTCACGTCCAACCCTTTGTGACCTCATTTGGGATTTTCTTGGCAAAGATATTGGAGTGGTTTTGTTGTTTCTTTCTCCAACTCATTTTATAAATGAAGAAACTAAGGGAAATCAGGGTTAACTGAATTCTTGGCAAAGATACGACAGTGGTTCACCATTTCTTCTTCCAGCTCATTTTACAGATGAGGAACGGAGGCAAGCAACTTTAAATGACTTGTCCAAGGTCTCACAGCTACTAAGTGTCTCAGGCCAGATTTGAATTTAGGAAGATGTCTTGGTACTTTATCCACTGTGATCACCTACCTGCCCCCTTCAGTGCACTCTTCTTTCTGGCCAAATAGCCCCAATTAATATCTTTTACATGTTCAATCTCCCACCTCTGTGCCTTTGCATAGACTTCCTCCCTCCATACCTAAAATGGACTCTTTTCTCATTTTGGGCCTCTTAGAATTCCTCACTTTAAAAACTCAGCTCAAGTACTACCTCCTACATCAAGCCTTTTCTGCTGGCTTGAAAATTATCTTAGTTTTATTCTGTGTACATTTAGTATCTATTTGCATAGGTACATATTTCTTCTTTCAGAATATGATGAGCTCCCAGAGGGCAGAGACGGTTTTACTTTTGTCTTTATATGTTCAGCACCTAGGACAGTTCCAACGCATAGTAGGTGCTTATTAAGTTCTTTTTGATTGATTGATCTAAGTACTCTAGGAAGATTGGAGGAGGAAGAGAAGAGAGGGAGAGGGAGAGAAGAAAAGGAAAAAAAAGAAGAGAAGAGATTTGAGTCTATGCTTAACCTTTGAAGGAAAAGTTGAGGAAGTATGTACATTATCAGGTATAGTAGAAGACTTCTTTGAATATAAAGAAGCAAGAGATGGGATTTTGAGTTTGGGGATCTTGTAGTTCAAATAACCTCAGTTGACTTTATAGGCAAATTGATCTGGGACATGTGTATGGAGTAATGTGAAATTAGGGTGGAATGACAGGTAAGTTGGAGCTAGTGTGTGGAGGACTTTGAATGCTAGGTTACATGCTTATGCTTTATGTTAGAGACAGTAGGGAGCCAAAGAAGGTTTTTGAGCACTAGAGTGATGTGATCAGACCTGTGCCTCTGGGAGGAAATTTTGGCAGCTATTTAGAAGACGGATTGAAGACAAGAGATTGGAGATAGGGAATTCAAGCATGAAACTTTTCCTATGTAGTCCAGACAAGATGAGATGAAGAGTGCCAAAAGAGAAGATTCAGGGATGGATATGAGAACAGCTTTTGGGAGAAACAGATTGCTAAAACTCAAGAAAAAGAGTTGAAAGGCACCTCAGAAATCAACTGAGCTCTCTTATATGTGAATGGGAATTTCCTTTATGGCATTCCCCAGCACACGGTCCCAAGACTTTGCTTGAAGATTTCCATTGGGTCTCCAATATGACTGCTTGAGGAAGGTGATGCCTTGACTCTGGCCGAAGTTTTGGCAATGCCTATGAGGGAAATCACCATCATGGCATTCCTGAGATCTACAGACCATTTGAATATGAATTGGAGCAGGTTTAGGAGCAGAGTACCAATAAAATAGTGAGAGAACCCAAGAGAATGAGACTGCCCACTGAATCACTATTGGGACCTGTCTACACAAGGCCGCTGTCCTGGCAGGCAGTGCCTGTCCCTTTACCCCTTTGGTACTTCCTTTGGATTATTCCCATCCCATTTCCCTGCATGACTATATCCTGAGCAAGGCCTGTTGCAGCCTCCTTACAGTTTGACTTCTACTTCAGGTATTGATTATCTTTAAACTTTCCCAGGTGCCTTTGCATAAGATCACTTCTCCCACTGCCTAACTGTTGGTGAAGAAAAATGACCTGTATGGAAAGAGATTGCATAATAAAAGAGCACTTTCTGCCTTGATGTGTTATATAAAAAAAAGATTTACAACCTCTATGCTATATTATTTCAGTAGAAAAAGAGTGCTAGACTTAGAGTCAGGAAGACCCAAGTTCAAATCTAGCCTTAAATGTTTACTAGCTGTATGACCTTGTACAAATCACTTAACTTGTTTGCCTCAGTTTCTTCAAGTATAAAATGGGGATAATGATCATGCCTACCTCACAGGATTGTCGTGAGGATTAAATAAGACATAGCCTAGTACCTGACACATCGTAAATTCTTAACAAATGTTAGAACAATGTATTAAAGATTTCCACAGTGAGATCACATTGAAAATCTAACAATTGACTCCTATAGGAGCTGGCTCTACCAGCTCTCTCTCTTGGCACTTGCAGCTGGAGGGATTAGAAAATGTGTCAGTGCTTGATCTGAATCATGAAGGAAACCAGAGATTCTTAGAAGTAGAGGTGAGATAGGAGAGCATTACAGGATGAGGAACAACCAGTGCAAAGGGTCACAGAGGGGAGATGGAGTTTCCTTTCTAAAATTTTTGCAGGTAGCAAAATTCACTGTCTCAGTGAATAGAGAACCAAGTCTGGGTATGGGAGGTCCTGAGTTCAAGTCTGGCCTCAGATACTTCCTTAGCTGTATGATCCTAGGCAAGTCGCCTAACCCTCATTACCTAACACTTACCTCTCTTCTGCCTTAAAACTAATACTTAGTGTCAATTTTAAGTCAGAAGGTCAAGGGGTCTTTTTTAATATTTTTTTTATTTGAAAGAGGATCTTAGAATTGGAAGGAATCTTAAAAATCATTTGTTAATTTTTAAGATTTTAAGAATCTTCTACCCAGTGCATGACTTCCTGGCATATAGTATAAAAAGATACTTTTTAAGAGTTAGAATGTTAATAAAGGTTTAGAAGGCAGATTCAAACATAAAAGAGTTTATTGAAAACCTTCCTTATTCAGATGTGTATGGCAACCTAAGCCTTGAAATATTTCTGAAAGTGGAAGGATTTATTCTCAGAGGAGGTTGCTGACATCCTGTTGGGATACATGGGGAGACTGGATAATGCTGGCCTGCAGGAAATTCCCCTTCTTAGACTCAAGGAATTATAGAATCTATTGTTTTCTTTGTGAAATGTTTTGGGGTTTTTTTAATTCACTCGAGGGCTCAAAGTTGACTATACTCAGAAGTTCCTAGACTGTTGAAGTTGCTGATACTCAGTATTAAGAATCTATATTTTAAAATGTTGCTTTTCTAAATATTAAAATAAGAGAAGATAAAACTTTCCTCTTCTCAAAGCTCAAATGTAAAATACATGAACACAGATGTAGTGTAGTCGGAAATTACTGAATGTTTAAAATTTTTTTAAATTATTTGTTCCCCCAGCTTCTGACAAAGAATATTGAAAGTAATAATTCACTAAGACTTTGTGCTGCTCTGTCTCACTTAAATTCACTTCCTGTACAAGTTAAGACATCATCCTGTGGTGTCATTCGTCTTCTTTGAAAATGAATGACAAGGGGACAACTGGGTAGCTCAGTGGATTGAGAACCAATCCTAGAGACAGGAGGTCCTAGGTTCAAATCTGACTTCAGACACTTCCCAGCTGTGTGACCCTGAGCAAGTCACTTAACTCCCATTGCCTAGCTCTTACCACTCTTCTGCCTTGGAGCCAATACACAGTATTGATTCGGAGATGGAAGGTAAGAGTTTTAAAAAGAAAAAATGAAAGACAAAACAATATTAAGCATCTACTCTGTGCTAGGCTCAGTGTTAGACATTGAGGAATCAAAAACAAAAATGAAAGTAAATGGGGCTGGTGTGGTGGGATCAAAGTATGGTCTAGGTCTGGCTAGACTCTAGGATGCAGTGTTACTCATTGACTTCCCAATATGAGAGTCTGGCTTCAAGACATATCCAAATCTCAGAAACCCAGAAGGAGAGGCTGTGCTTGGAGGAAATAAATGAATTCCTCTGTGATTTCCCTCTTCCTCCTATCACCTGTGTTCTCATCATCACTAAGAAACATTTAAGATCCCACTTGTTCTGGGTGTTGTGCAGAATTGAAATTTGTTGCTGTGCAATTAAGAGACATGTGGAGAATGTGGGAAGAGATTTGTGGAACAGGCATACAAAATAAGGCATGGGGAAAGAATTGCGTTATTTAAACCAGAAGGGAGGCAAGGCCAAAAAGTCTGAAAATTCTGATTGTTAAGTAATAGTTAGGTAAGGTGCTTAAGAAGGAAATGGGAAATAGCACTTCTCCATTTCCAGGAAAACATGAATAAAAATATTGATTTGAATTGAGTGAGTGGGATAGAGACATAGGAATATTTAGATTTTTCTACTAATGTTCTCCTTTAGTGCATCCTTATGGTTTGGAGGTGACCCTTGTTTCTGGAAGGTTCTGTCAGCAAAATACAATTGCCATTGGCCATGGGTGGGGGGAGTGCAAGGGGTGAAGGGAAAAGTAGGAGCATGAATCATGTAACCATGTTAAAAATGAATATTAATAAATGGTTAAAAAATTAAAAAAATACAATTGCCAGTAGGTTCTACTAAGGTAGAAGGGTTTTGAGGACAGACCTTGGGATGGATATTTGTCATCTCAAGACCAGCCTAGATAATTTGATAGTATTTGTCATCTCAAGACCAGCCTAGATAAATTTAGAGATGGGAACCCCCACCAAAGACTGGCTACCAACTAATGAATGGGGAGAAGGGGGGAGAGATGACAATTCATGAAACTACCCACAGAACAGGAAATAGGGGTCAAATTTTTGTCAGTAGGAGAGCTTGACCCATGAAATCACTGATATTTTGAGGTATTAAAGTATATTTAGATTAGATGTAAAAACTGATTTTTAAAATTGTTGAAATAAGAAAAAAAATCATTATCTGTGATGGTCTCTCTGGGGTTAGACGTGCCTAACATCCATTCAGATTTTCTTCAGTTTTCCAACTCAGTGGCAATTCCCCATCCTCACTCCTTCCCTCAAGGAGCTTACATTCTAAATAGGGAAGACAACAAATTCAAGGGATCTAAAAAGGAGGTGGGGAGAAGGTACATTTGTGGTGGCATAGTGGCAAAGTCTGAGAGTCAGAAGCATAGCTAAGAGGATAATAAAGTCCAGAATGGAAGCTTCTGGAAGGAACTCGCCTTTGGGAGGAGGGATAGGGTTAGCATAGCAGGAGGATATTTGGGATGGAGAAGACCCTCCAAACAACAAGGTAAGTTCAAACTATTCTTCAAGTCCTCGATAAATTTTCTTCTACAGGAAATCTTTCTTAATTCTCTGTAATTCTAGTGCCTCCCTCTGCTGATTATTCCCAATTTATCCTAGACAATTTATACAGTCATTTGCATGCCGTCTTCCCCGTTAGTCTCAGAGCTCTTTGAGAACACAAATGCTTTTGCATTTCTTAGTATCCCCAGTGCTTAGCTCAGTGCCTGACACATAGTAGGCCTTTAATAAATGTTCATTGATAGATTGACCCAGATGGATTTTCTGAAGCTGACCGGTAGCCAAGGCGGATCCCTGAGTGTGCTATAAACAGAAGTGAATTGGGTTGGTGCTAATCAGTGCAGCTTAGTTAACAAAGCCTGCAGTTAGCTCACTAAGGAGATGTGCTACCTGGCCTTGTTTTGATTTTTCTTTGCCCTCTTTTCTTCTGCTTAGTAATTGATGAGCCAGAGCTCAAGTGGGAACATTTTGTACATGTGGAAAGACTTCTAAGAATAGGAAATTATTGAAAATAATTTTGTCTATAGGTGCTGGGGATATAAAGATGAAAGAAGACAGTCTCTACCTTTGAAAGACTTGCATTCTCTTAGAGGAGAAGCATTTATGTTAATATGTATATCTATGTATCTGTAAATATGCATATATATGTATACATACATGGCTATATATTCTTGTGTGTGTCTATAAGTCTATGTATATATGAATGTGTATAATATTTCTTTTTTCTTTCCATTTTTAATTTTTCCAGATTGTATATATCAACACAATGTCTAATAATCATTTTCTGACATTTCGTGATCCATGTTCATTGTCTCCCTTCTTTCCTCTCTCCCCAAGATGGCAGGTTAATGTGATGTTAAACCATACTGTATTATCATACAATACATATTTCCGTGTTTGTCAGGTTGTAAAAGAAGACACATGTTGCTTATGTAAACTACAGAAAAATTCATGGAGGAAATGGAATGAAGAATAGTGTGCTTTAATTTGCATTTAGACTATCGGTTCCTTCTGTGGCAGTGGATAGACTTTTTCATCATGAGTCCCTTGGAGTTGTCCTGAATCCTTGAATTGCTGATAATAATTAAGTCATTCGCAGTTGGTCATTGTACTTTATTGCTATTACTATGTACAACGTTTCTTCTGTTTCTGCTCATTTCATGTTGCATCACTTCATTTAAGTCCAGGGTTTTTTTCTGATCATTTTGCTTGTCATTTCTCATGGATCAATAGTATTCTATTACAATCATATACAGGAACTTATTCACCCATTCCCTAAGTGATGGACATTCCCTCAGTTTCTAGTTCTTTGCCACCACAAAAAAGAGTTGCTATAAATTTTATTTTGTACAAGTAGGTTCTTTTCCTCTATCTTTGATCTTTTGGGGAATCAGACCCATTGAAGAAGTTAAAACTATCTTTAATCATATAATTAACTATCCTTTGGAGGAATGTGAATTAAAAGAACTTGGAGGTACCAACTATGAGGTACCTCACACCTGTCAGACTGGTTAATATGACAAAAAAAGAAAATGATAAATGTTGGGGGGAATGTGAAAAAAATCTGGACACCAACACACTGCTGATGGAGTTAGGAACTGATCTGACTATTCTGGAGAGCAATTTTTAACTATACCCAAAGGACAGTAAAATGGTGCATATCCTTTGACCTAACAATACTCCTACTAGGTCTGTATCCCAAACACATACTGAAATGTTAGAATTGCTTCAGCAGAGAGCCTGTGTTCAATCAGGAGGCTGACTATTTGCATGTCCCCTATTGTAATCTCACTCTCCATTCTGATTTTCTTCATCAATATGGATGCTTTGATATCCCTTTTTTTAATTTTTTTTTGAATATTTCCCCATAGTTACATATTTCATGTTCTTTTCCTGTACCCCAAATCTCCCTAGCCCCCCTTAGCCAATGCACAATTCCACTGGGTTTTACATGTATCATTGACTTTTTTTTTTTTTACTGTTAGCAGCTTTTATTTACAAGGTAGAGATATCGAAAGTGGGAAATGTAGGAAGGAAACAGGATCTTGTCTAGCCTGCCAGCCTAAGTTCTGATTTGGTGAAATTTGGCTCTGTCCCAGAAAGGGCTCCCTCAAGTCCCGGATCTCCATGGGGAAGTTTGGGTAGTGTCTTCAGCCAGAAATCCACAAAAGCAAGCCTCTTCCTTCAGCCCAAGGCACTCACTCAGTGAGCCAATCCAGAGTAGAAAGTTCCATTCCAGAATGATTCCAGGAAAAGGTGAAGGTCTTCAAGAATCTCATCAGAGCTCATATCATTGACTTTAGATATCCTTTAAAAAATAAATATCTTCTTCCCCCTCTGCCCAGTTTCTTAGATGGCCAATTTCCATTCTCATTGAAGGAAAATTTTGTGGATAATTTTTGAAGGCACCAAGTTGAAGAGTTGGTTGGTGGGAAGTTACAAGCAGTTCAAATGCAGCAGGATCAAGGAAGAGGCATGGGGGGACCCAGAGAGGGAAAGTATGATGAGGAGAGAGAAAGGAATAGAAAGGGTATAATATCCATATATCAGTGGCTACCCTGGTGAAAGTAGCCAGAGAGAATTCAGAGAAAGGCAAGGGCTGGTGTAGCTTCATATAAGTCTTGCAAGAGCCTGGAGGACATCTAAATACAAACTTGAAAGAACTCCATTATTAGAGCCTAGTCTAACTGCTCATTCGAGGGCTGGACTCTGACAGCCTAGCCTTCACCCCCCACCCTGACCTTCTTAGGACCCTCAAACTTTGTTGTGATGCCTCTATTAATCCTGATTCTGTTCACCTCTGATGCTTCAACTCCATGAATTATTTGTCCCATATTCATCTTAGTTTGATGCATGAGGATTCTGCCTCATCCTGGTACCTATCCCCACCTGGCCTCACTTGTATCAGGAGGACATCAATAATCACCTGGGCAGGGACTGGCTTTTCCTTTCTATGTGGCCTTTAACATAATCCCTTGATCTTCATTTGATCCTTAATAACAACCCTAGAAAGTAGTTGCTGTTATTATTCCCCATTTCATGGATGGGAAAACTGAGGCCAACAGAAGAATGATTACACAACCAGTCAGATTCTGAAGGTGGATTTTAACTCGGGTCTTCCTGACTCCAGGTCCAGTGCTGTGTCCACTGTACTACCTAGCTGTCATGCAAGGATGGGGAAATGTACAAATATTGCTCAGCGACAGTGGAGAGGGCAGAAAGTCTATGAAGGTTTTTGGGGGGAGATGAAATTGTAGAGTATGCAGACTCATTGAATTGGGTGAGAATTATAATTTGGGGGCCAGAGTATCATGGCTAGTAGTAATTCAAAACTGAGATCGAAGAGGATTTCTTCTTATAAATGGCAAATGATCTATTATGCTATATGTTTAAATAAAGTATCTTTTAATTGTCAGGATGATGTAGACCTTAATAGTTGGGTACTCCAAGAATCATGAGTTTATGTGTTTTATCTATTTCTTGTTAAGGCGACTTTGTATAACATTTCAAGTAAAAAAAAAAAAAAGAAAGAAAGAAAAATACCCCATATAAAGTAGCCCTGACCAAAAACAGAAACATGGATAATACATGAATAATTACTCTGCTTTAAAGTTTGCACAATGATATACATATGCATGTGTGTGTGTTTTCCCATAAGTCAATGTAATTTTAAACTTTTGATAACAGAAAATGACACTGAGGGGGCAGCTGGGTAGCTCAGTGGATTTAGAGCCAGGCCTAGAGATAGGAGGTCCTAGATTCAAATCTGACCTCAGACACTTCCCAGCTGTGTGACCCTGGGTGAGTCACTTGACCCCTATTGCCTACCCTTACCACTATTCTGCCTTGGAGCCAATACACAGTATTGACTCCAAGATGGAAGGTGAGGGTTTAAAAAAAAAATGACACCGAAACTTTTGGAGTGGCAGGTAGATAGTTCAGCAGATCGAGCGCCAGACCCGGAGGTGAGAGGTATTAGATTCAAATTTGACCTCAGACTCTTCCTAACCATGTGACCCTGGTCAAGTCATTTCACCCCAATTGCCTACCCCTTATCACTCTTCTGCCTTGGAACTGATACTTAGTATTGATTCTAAGACCGAAGGTAAGGATTTCCATGGAATTGCTCGTTGGCTCTGGGAGGAGGCTGAAAAGAAGGGAGGGAAAGAACATGAATCATGTAAGCATGAAAAAATAGTTTAAAATAAATATAAATAAATAAATAAGTGAATGAGTGAATGAAATAATAAATAAAATAAGGAAGAGAAAGAACATGAATCATGTAACCATGGGAAAATAGTCTAAATAAATAAACAAATGAAAAGATTTTGAAAAAAGAAGATAAGGGTTTAAAAAATTGGGGGGACGCAATGTGTGTTACCATACTATTTGATTCTCACAAGAATCCCATGAAGTAGTTACACGGGTACCATTATCCCCATCGTACAGATGAGGAAACGGAGGTTCAGAGACTAAGAGACTTGCCCATTATTGTACAGCTAGTCTGAAGTGGGGATGGGGGTATCGAATCCAGTCCTCCCTTAGTCTTTCCCAAAGCCTTTCATGATAGCCAGGTGTTTCATGTTACCATTGCAGAAGCTCTTATAGTCTTTAAAGTTCTGCCGATCTGCTTCCCAGTCCCTGTTTTGTCCCTCCACCCCCACAGCCCCTTGCCTTGGCCAGGATCAATACCTGCCAAACGTCCTCCAAGCAGAGAATGCCAGAATCTCCAGTGCTGGCATCTTCATGACATTGGAAATGACCTTGAACTTCCAGCATGGGGACGTACCCTCCATGAGTCGTGCATCTTCTGTGTCCTTCCTGTGTCTTGGTGTCCATTGCCCAGGGTTCCCGATTCAGCCCTCTTTTAGATCCAGTCCTCTCCACCCCTCAGCTCTCGTCCCTTCATGCTGTCATTCCTAAGGGTCGCCAAGGGACTCCCTCTTGTAAAAGGCCATCCCCCACCCCCCCGCCCGCCCAACTCCAAAAAGAAGACTGACGTGGCCCATCTCCTTCACAGCTATTCTGCTCAAGGTAATGTTTTTTAGGAGAAAAATCATGTTATGGTCTCTTCCTGCTGATAACATGGTTTCAGGAGTGTAAATATTGGAAAAGACAAGTCCATTCTGTGGGTACAGGTTACTGTGTGTTAAGTGCTTGGTTTACTGAGCACTTAGAGCAGAGTAAACAGAGAGAAGTCCCCTTCTGTTGTTTTTGGTTTGGCTTATTCCAGACTTTCAAGTTTGCTTTCCTAACAATTGTAAAATTATGTTTCTGTGATGACATTAAAAATTGTGCTTTGGGTAGTGACTTGAGAGAACAAAGCTAGAAAACCACCTAGCTAATCTACTGGATGAAAGAACTGGTATTCTAAAAGATGTTGACAGGCTGGAATAACAAACCAAGTCTGGTAAGATTACTTTGGATCATAAACTGCTCCATGTGGGTTCAAAAAAGTCAGTTTCACAAGTAAGAGTGTGACTGGATAGAATTTCTTCTGGAAAAGATGACAAAAAAGTAGGGAGTAAACAGGGTGATATGGAAGGATGGATTTTATTATATTTTACAAGCATTATTCAGTACCTACTGCATCCTGTGCATTGTTCTAATTGCTTTACACACATGATCTCATTTGACCTTCACAACCACCCTGGGAGGTAGGTGGTACTTATTATCCTTATTTTCCATTTGAAGAAATTGAGGCAGAAAGAGGCGAAGTGGCTTTACCAGAGCTGGGAAGTGTCTGAGGCCAGATTTGATGTCAGATCTTCCTGACTTCAGACCCAGTGCTCTAGCCACTGCTTTTATAGGGATAAAAACCTCCCAAAACTGATGTGGTCTTAGACTACATAGAAAAGCATAGTATCAAGAATGTATCAATGGGATCAGGCTAGGACAGTGAATAGAGAGCCCAGCCTGGAGACGAGCAAGTCCTGGGTTTAAATCTGACCTCAGACACTTCCTAGCTGTGTGACCCTGGGCAAGTCACTTAGCCTTTACTGCTCTTCTGCCTTAGAACCAATACACAGCATTGATTCTAAAACAGAAGGTGAGGGCGTGTGTGTGTGTATGTCATATATATATATTGAGGTGAGGGCATATATATATATTTTTTTAATTTTCTTTTAAAGAAAAGGATGGGAGAATTGACAGTAATATCCTGGTCTTACCACATCTTAGGTGTAGTGTTTTCAGTTCTGGGCATCACCTTCCTAAAACAGGACCACTAGAAGGCATCAGAGAACATAAAATTAAGCTGGAAGGCATCAAGTAGAGGGACATCTCAAGATATATAAAAATCTTGGAATTTAGACCATTCCAGAATCCCTTGAAAGAACTAACTGATGCTTACATCAGAGAAGAGCAGGCTTTGAGGACTCATATTTGTCTTCAAGTACTTGAAGTTTGGGCAGGTAGGCAGCACAATGGAGAGACTGCCAGACATTGAGCTAATGACGATTATTATCTGATTTGATCCTCCCCAAAACTCATCAAGGTAGATGCTCTTGTTATCTCCATTTTACAGTTGAAGAAACTGAGGCAGACCGAAGGTTAAGTGACTTGCTCAGAGTAAAACAAATTGGAGCCTGAGGTTGAATTTGAACTTGGATCTTCCTGACTCCTGATCTGGCACTCTATCCCTTTCTTAATGTGATCTAAAAGTGATATAGACTGTTGCTGAAAGTATGGGTACTTCCTCCCTAGAAGTCTTTAAGCAAAGAGTGGAAAAATATGCTTGTCGCATGTATTTGTAGAACTGATCTTTGTTCAGGGAGACGTAGTACTAGATGATGTCTCGGCCCATCTGACTCTGAGTTACTGTAATTCTGAGTTCATCAATGCCGGTGGTTGCATGAGAACAACTACTTTGATTCTGCTGAGGCAGAATGTGCAAAAGTGCGGGAGAATTGACCTGGAGAGGCAGTTTTCTCCGTTCTTCTTTTTCTTTGGGTTTTAGGGTTAGACTAGATGACACCAGACTATATTTAGTGGTCTGTATACTTCAACTGTTTCTGCTGAAGTATTTCCTTCCTTTCCAGAAAAGGTACTAAGATGGGCAGAAGAGCAGTGCCTATACCAAATCTATCTCCTCAAAGAAGATAGCAGCAAAGAAATAAGAGAATAAGAGATGAATATGAAATAGACAAACCCCTACTTGCTCAGGAAGTACTTAAATATTCTGTTATTAAAATAAGAGGTGCTTTAATGAGAACTGAATGCCTAGCAGGCAATGAATAAATGACAGGATCATATCTGAATTGAAAATAATTGGGGGCAGCTGGGTAGCTCAGTGGATTGAGAGTCAGGCCTAGAGATGGGAGGTCCTAGGTTCAAATCCGGCCTCAGACACTTCCCAGCTGTGTGACTCTGGGCAAGTCACTTGACCCCCATTGCCCACCCTTACCACTCTTCCACCTAGGAGCCAATACACAGAAGTTAAGGGTTTTAAAAAAAAAGAATTGAAAATAATAAACCATAGTTACGAACAGTATGGTGAACAAAATAGAAATGAACCAATTTATGGAAGAATTATTCTGGAAAAAGTGGGTGATCTTCAGTTTTTGTATTTGGAGTACACACGGATCCTTCCCAAATTGATCCTACACTGGGTTCTTAGTGTAATACTTTAAAAGATTTAAAATTTCATTAGGTTTAAATGATACATGTATAACCCAGGGGAACTGCTTGTCGGCTTCAGAAGAGGGGAGGAAAGAGTGGGGAGGATCATGAACCATGTGACCATGGAAAAATATTCTAAATAAGAAAAGGGAAAATTTTTTTTCATTGGTTTGCATACCCTCCACATACATAGATCTCAACCTATCTAAAGTTTGGTAAATGAAAAAATTTCTATCACCACCCTGTGCCAGATCTCAAATTCATCACCTGATTAGTAGCCAGACTGCTGGTGATGAACATCTCCGTGTATAGCACAGAGAAACAGCTGGACATTGCCAATTCAGGAATCTGTTCTGCTTAACTATGCATATTTCTTACAAGAGTTTTGTTTTGTTTTTCTTTTTTTTTAATGGAAGGGGAGAGATAGAAAAAAGAGAAGTTTTTTGTTCATAGAAAAAAATTCTAATATAATTTTTTTTTTTTTAAGAAAAGTAGCAGGGGGCAGCTGGGTAGCTCAGTGGATTGAGAGCCAGACCTAGAGACAGGAGGTCCTAGGTTCAAATCCGGCCTCAGACACTTCCCAGCTGTGTGACCCTGGGCAAGTCACTTGACCCCCATTGCCTACCCTTACCACTCTTCTGCCTTGGAACCAATACACAGTATTGACTCTAAGACAGAAGATAAGGGTTTAAAAAAAAAAAAAAAGAAAGAAAAAGAAAAGTAGCACAAGGGGACAGCTAAATGGCTCAGTGGTTTGAGAGCCAGGCCAAGAGATGGGAGGTTCTGGGTTTAAATTTGGCCTCTAGACCCTGACCACATCATTTAACCCCCATTGCCTAGCCCATACCATTCTTCCTTAGAACCAAAACACAGTATTGATTCTAAGGCAGATGGTAAGAGTTAAAAAAAAGAAAAAGAAAAGAAAAGCCTGCAGTAATAAAAAGAATGCTTTGCTTAGAATCAGAAAACTAAGTACAAATAAAAATCAGCAAAACCCAAATTTTAATTCTGGTTCCTAAACTGACTAGCTGGGTGACCTTGACCAAGTCTCTTAACATACCCAAACCACAGTTTCCTCTTAGCCAAAATGATATCAGTAGCATTTGTTCTACTCATTCCCCAGAGTTGTTGGCAGAGAATGCCTTGTAAACCTCAAATGACTCTATTGAGATCCCTTCTAATGCTCAGATTCTGTGAGGTATTACAGAGGTTTCTTATATAACTGTCCATTGCTAAGTCTCTAATCAAAGCCTTTTATAGCTTTATAGGCAGGGGTTCTACTTTGAAAAGCCAGGGTTACATTCTAGGTCTGTAAGTGTAAAAGGGACCTTAGATCATCAAGTCCATCCCCTTCAATTCAGGGAGAAAACCAGAAATGCTAGTTGGGGGACTGCCCAAGGTCACACAGGTTCTTGGTGGCAGGATGCCATCCAAACCCATATCCCCTAACTCTAAATCCATTGCACCTTCCACTGTACTCCACCACCCCTTCTGTGTAGCAATGAGGCATTGGGGAAAGACTTGAATGGAGAGAAAATCTTGTTTTTTAAAAGTAGGTAGTCTAGGGCAGCTGGGTAGCTCAGTGGATTGAGAGCCAGGCCTAGAGACGGGAGGTCCTAGGTTCAAATCTGGCCTCAGACACTTCCCAGCTGTGTGACCCTGGGCAAGTCACTTAACCCCCCCTTACTGCTCTTCCACCAAGGAACTAATACACAGAAGTTAAGGGTTTAAAAAAAAAAAAAAAGAAAAAGAAAAAAAAAAAAAGTAGGTAGTCTACCTATCCCAATTTTGGATCATGTATACATGTAAAAAAAAAAAAAACCCAAATTACTAAGTATTTACTACAAACTTTCCACATGCCTCTTTTAAAATAGTTTCCTAAGTAACTTTGGGCCAAGGGGAAATTTTTAGAAAACAGTAACAAATTATGTAAACGAGAGAGAAAATAAACAGTACATAGCAGAATTTATGGGCAAAGCTGTTCTCAGAGGAAAATGCATAATGCTCAATGCCTACATTAACAAATAAGAAAGTAAAATCCAATAAATTATGCCTGTACCTAAAAGCTCTAGAAAGAACATAAAATAAATCAAAGGGAAGCAGAGGAAAGAAAATAAAAATCAAAGCAGAATAATTTGGAAAATAGAACAGAAAGCAGCAAGACTAAAAAAAAAAAAAAAACCAACACAAACCAAGAGTCTTCTGAAAAAATATTCCTAAAAACTGATAAGACCCTGAACAAATAATTATAATAAAAAGAAAAAAGCAGAACTTACAAAATTAGAAATGTAGAAAGATAATTTTAAAGCTATACATACATACATATATATATATATATATATATATATATATATATA
>NC_058131.1:169849563-170066301 GCF_016433145.1 Gracilinanus agilis | reverse complement strand
ATATATATATATATATATATATATATATATATATATATATATATCCCTCATGCCTAGAATGCTCTTCTCACTTCTGCCTCTTGTCTTCCTTCATGAAGTCAAGAGATTCCTTCAAAATCTCATCTTCTATTGGAAGCCTTTCCTGATCTCCCTGAATTCTGGTGCCTCCCCTCTGTTCATTATCTCCAATTTTTTATTATTGCATATCTTAAATATAGTTTACTTATAACTGTTTTAATTTTTTCTCCCCATTAGACTGTGAACTTCTTGACAGTAGGATTATCTTTTATCTTTCTTTATGTCTCGTTTGTAGGAAAGTGTCTAGCACACAGCAAGTGCTTAATAAATGCTTATTGACTACTTCTATAGCACCTTGTTTTACAAAGATACAAAAACACATATAATCAAACTGATTGTGAAGTTTTTTTCAGATGTTAATATAGAGGGATAACTTGGTAGTGATAAGCTCTTCTGACTTTGAATTCATACTAACACAGAAGATAAGGGTTTTTAAAAAAGAGGGGACCTCAAAGACTTTTTGTTTCTATGGTAATATATACCAACATTTAGTGTATTAGAAATTAAAATATGTTATTAGCAATGTAAAAATAATTTTGACCTCACAGACACCCTTGAAAGGATCTCCAGACCCTCAGTGGTCTCTACTGTAAATTGCAGATGTAAGGATGAAAAAGGGGTTTTATGGGTTCAATATATTAAAAGATGGTTGCCAGAGGATTGAACTATTATCAGTCCTCAATTAAGAATAATCCCAAGTCAAAATTGACTTTTATGTGATTTATTTACAATTAGGAAGGTTGAAGGTAGGGAAATTGAGAGAGAGAAAGTAAGGAAATAAGAATCTATCCCACTAATTAATCCAGGTAGATCTTAATTAACCCTCAGCCGAGAGTCAGAGGGCCAGAGGCCTGGGGGTGAATGGAGCAAACTTCATCCACAGAGTCTACTAAAAGAAATTTCTTAAGAGAAGTTCAGGAAGATTCAGTCAGTCTTTAAACTCAGAATTTGGAATTCAAAGAAGATATTTAAAGCAGTCTCACCTGGGTCTCAGTATTCCAGCACTCCTCTATGAACTAGAAAAGGTCCTTTGCCAGATGTTCTCTTCCACCAAAGACCCCAGCTGATGAGGACCTTCTCCCTTTAAAAGGGGTCATTTATGCGTCACTTCCTGTGCCTCCCTCCTAATTTGCATGTCCAATCACAATAGACGATTCTCATAGTACTGCCTAGGGGGCGGGTCAGTTGATTCCTATTCGTCACCCACTCTAGCACATGTGGTTTACAGACCTCCCAGAATTAGAGGTGTTCTCACCTTTGGTGATTAAATCTAAAGATGGGCAGTGTAGACTTAATCTAATTATCACACAGAGAAGAAATGGACTTGCATTGGTAGAGAAGGTTTTCTCATTATGCCAATGAAATCATAGATTTAGATCCAATCCTACTACTTTTACTTGGTGATTTCATAAGTTCTCATGAATTTAATTACTATCTCCACACTGAGGTTTCTCAAATCCACTCATCTTGCTTTTGCCTTTCTACTGACCTCCAATCTCACATCTGCAACTGCTTTCAGCCGTCTTGAAGTAGATTTTCAGTAAACATCTTAAACTTAATGTATCCAGAACTGAACTCATTATCTTTCTTCCTAACCCCATGTCCCCTTCCCTATTACTTTAAAGGGTACCACCTTCTTCCCAGGCCCTCAATCTTGAAATGTAGGTCTCATAATCTAATTTTTACTATCACCTTCATATTCAATCTTTTTGCAATGGCCTGCCAATTTCACCTTTGCAATGACTCTCCAATATGGCCCCTTCTCTCCCCTGACCCTGCCTCCACTCTGGTGCAGGCTTCACTTCACTTCACCCCTGGACTATTACAGTAGCCTGTCCCTGAGTCAGCCTGTCTCAACTCTCTCCCCAATCCAATCCATCCTCCAATCAGCCACCAAAGGAATTTCCTTAAAGCACAATACCATTCCCTTCCCCTGACCCCGGACTCAATAAATTGCAATTCCCTCCAGGATTAAATACAAAATCCCCTGTTTAATATTCAAAGCCCTTCCTAATCTAACTTCTCTCTCTCTTCCTTCCTTTCTTCCTTCCTTCCTTCCTTCCTTCCTTCCTTCCTTCCTTCTTTTCTTCTTTTCTTCCGACCTTCTTTCTTCTTTCTTTCTTCCTTCCTTCCTCCCTCCCTCCCTATTTTGCCATCTTTCAAATCTCCTTACACCTTACTCCCCAACCTGTCCCCTTTGATCTAGTAATAGTCATTTCATTGCTGTTCCACAAACAAGACACTTCCTCTCTCAGCTTTAGGCATTTACTTGGCTGACCTCCATGCCTGAAGTCCTCTCCTTCTTCATCTCCCCTTATTGACTTCCTAGGCTTCCTTTAAGTCACAACTAAAATTCTATCTTTGACAGAAAGCCTTTCCCAACCCTTCTTGATTCTAATGCCTTCCTTCTTCTAAATGTTTCCTATTGATTCTGTATATGGTTTATTTGTATAAATGTGTTTCTTATTGTGTGTCCCCCTCATTAAATTGTGAGCTCCTTGAGATCAGGGACCTGATGAAAATCTTTTTTCATAATTCCAAAAATATAATTTCAGTTTTTCAGGAAGTTTCTTAATATAAAAAAAAACCCATGATGTACTATGCAGTTTGCTTTATAAGCTAAATCTGATCTTGATTTTAAACCCAAATGAAGACCACATTTAAAAAGAAAATTACTGGCCAATCTTACTTGTGAATATAATATAAAAATTTTAAATCAAATTTTGGCAAATAGAAGTCATAAATATATTAAAGGAATGACTTACTATCACCAAGTAGAGTTTATCCTTTGAGTACCAGGATTTAATATGAGGAAAATGGACTAATCATTTCAAATGGAAAAATAACAGATTATATAATCACATCAATAGGTACCCAAAAATTTTGACAAAATTCAATATCCATTCTTAATAAAAATCCAAATTATCATGATAAGAGTTTTTTCTTAATATGACAAATGATCTTTATTCAAAATCAAGAGCCAGCATTAGTGTCATTGAAGAGCCTTTAACTGTATTCCCTTAAAAAAAAACAACAACAACAACCATGAGTCAAGAGTGCCCCCTATCACCACCACTATTCAACAGAGTATTTGGAAATGCTAGTGGTTACAATTTGACAAGAAAAAAAGAACATGAGATAAATATTGGAAAGGAAAAGATTAAAATATTTTTACTTGCAGATGACATGAGCATGTGCTTCGAAAAACCAAAGGAAATTCACAAAAGAATTACCAGAGCTATAATAAATGAGTTTAGCCAAGTTTTAGATCTTAAGATAAAAACTTAAAAATCAATCATGTCTCTAAATTCTGGGAATAGAACCATAGAAGAAATCACAGAAGAGAACACGACTCAGTTTGTAATTGGAAAAAAATGGAATAGTTAGATATTAATATGTAGCACATCTATATAAAGAGAATTATAATACTTTAATGTCAGAAATAAAAAGCAGCAGTGGGGGGAAATCATGAATTATGTAACCATGGAAAAATATTCTAAATAAAAAAAGGAAAAAAAGAAATAAAAAGCAGCAAACAAGTAGATAGAGATACTTTATTTCTATTTATGGAGAAAATAACTTGGAAAAGATGATAGCACTATTTACTCTCCAATTGAATGTATAGATTTAACTCTATGACAATTAAAATCTTAAGTGTGATCTGTATAAAATCAGACAAAATGAGAAGTAAAATTTTTATAGGGGGTAAGTGTATAAAGATATCAAAGATTATACTGAAGGGGAAAAAGTCCTGCCAGTAGAGTATAAGTTCCTTGTAGGAAATGCAATTAATTTATTTTTTAATCCCAAGAACAGCATGTCTTGTACATACACTGGATGAGTTTTTATTGTTGTTAGTTGTATCCAACTTTTTGTGATCCCATTTGGAGTTTTCTTGGCAAAGATACTAGAATGGTTTTTCCATTTCCTTCTCCAGCTCATTTTACAGATGAGGAAACTGATACAAAGAGAGTATAAGTGATTTATCCAGGCTCATAGAGCTGGTAAGTATCTGAGGCCAAATTTGAACTCAGGTCTCCGTAACTCCACACCTGGCACTCTATCCAGTGTGCCACCGAGCTGTCCATTAGTAAGAACAGCAACAGGATATAGTGCAATGGCTCTGAGAGTGTGACACTGGGAGCTCAGGGGTTCCTTTCAAGGACTCCTAAAGGTCAAATTTTTTTTCATCATAATAGAGATATTTTAATTCCTAATGTGGCAAATATTGTTAGCTATAACCTACATAAGCAAAAGCTCTTGGGGATAGTGGGGGTGGGGGTAAGAGTTCCTCAGTAATTTTTAAGATTGTAAAGGGATCCTGAGACCAAAAAGGTTGAGTTGAGATCTGCCCCAGGGACTTAGAGTAAGGAAGACTTGAGCTTGACTGACATTTAACTGACAGTTACCAAGTGTGACCGTAGGTGACCAGGAGAATGTCATTTAACATCTCTAAGCCTCAGTCTTCTCATCTAGAAAAACTGAATTAATACTATCTGGAGTACCGAACTGAGAGGAGATCACGTGCATAAAGTGCTTCACATACTTTATAGAACACTATAAATGTCCGTTATTATTATTAACTAATGTTTATTGAATTGAATGATTGAAGGATTTACCCATCCACAATTTAATATAAAGATCATTTTAAAAAAGAAAAACTGTCTCATATTTACTTGGTTTGAGTTGGAAAATAGAACTGGAAAAGCATGAAAATTTCAGATGGAGAGCAAAATGTATATAAAATCTCAATCATTGATATACCGGGTAAAATAAAGCAAAGAATAATAAATTATTGTGTAAGGAATGCTATTGGGTGAAATTATGGAGAAAAAGAAATTTAGAACATAGGCGTACAGCTTTAAGGTGA
This sequence comes from Gracilinanus agilis, assembly GCF_016433145.1. Lineage (NCBI taxonomy): Eukaryota > Metazoa > Chordata > Mammalia > Didelphimorphia > Didelphidae > Gracilinanus > Gracilinanus agilis. Next base: position 170,061,353 of record NC_058131.1, on the reverse strand, counting down.
GAAGAGACCTTAAAATAAGGTGATCAAATCGCCCTCCCCTATTTTTCAGATAAAGAAACTGAGTCTCAGACTTGCTAAGGTCATAGAGATAGTAGATAAGAAAGTCAGGATTTGTAAGAAGGAAATTTAGGTATTTTATAGATATGTATTTAAAGTGTGGCCAATGGCACTATGTTCCTTCCTTTATTCCTTGAACTGGAACAAATCTCAGATGGAGTAAGGAATAACTTAGAAGATGGAAGAGTGGACTCATAGAGGGCAGGGTCTGGAGTCAGGAAGACCTGAGTTCAAATCTAGCCTAAGACCCTGGGCAACTTGTTTAACTCTGTCTCAGTTGCCTCATCTGTAAAATGGGCTGGAGTAGGAAATGGCAAACCACCCAACTCCAAAAGAAATCATAATGTTTTGGATACAACTGAAAGGCCTGAATGACAATAACAACTTATGTCCAATTTCAAAGGGAAATAAACAACAGAAGAAATCATTACAGGCATGTTTGATAGTTTGGGTGTTTTACATATATGCATGTATACATATATATTCACATGTACACTTAGTACACAATTAAAAATAATAAAGCTTAGGACACAGAGCAAAGTAGTGATTGGTAGAGTGGAAATAATTCATAAGGCGATTAGGTGATAAGTCGATACACTTCTGGACCTAGAGTTAGAAAGAGTTGAGTTCAAATTCAGCTTCCAACACTTACTAGCTATGTGACCCTGGGCAAGTCACTTGACCATTATCAACCTCAGTTTTGACTTCTATAAAACAGGCATAATAAGAATACCTACCTCCCAGGGTTGTGAGAATAAAATGAGATAATATATATTAAGTGCTTCCTTCCTAAACCTCAAAGTGCTATATAAAGGCTAACCATCATCATATGGACAGCAAAAACTAGATTTCTAGATATTATAGGAAATCAATAAGAAGTCTGTAAGGGCAGTCCCCAGATTTTTAATGGACAGATGTTGTAAGGAAACAAGCATGTCATTCACAAAAATAAACTGTGCCTTGGGAAGCTGAAGTAATTTGCTTAAAGTCATATTGCTAATGATGGACTTGTGACAGGTCTACCTGCCAATGTGATGTCTTGTGCTTGGGTGAAAGAAATTCAACTTTATAAGCGCATGGGGAGTTCATCTGAAAAGGATGTGCAAGTTCAACATGCATCAAAAGTGTCACAAGTTCACATGGAATTCCTCCAGTTCATCATTCCTTTCAGTACAATAGTATTCCATCACTAACAGATACCACAGTTTGTTCAGCCATTCCCCAATTGATGGACACCCTCTCATTTTCCAATTTTTAGTCCAACACAAAAAGCGTGGCTATAAATATGTTTTGTACAAGTCTTTTTCCTTATTATCTCTTGGGGGTACAAACCCAACAGTGGTATGACTGGATCAAAGGGCAGGCAGTCATGTAAAGCCCTTGGGCATAGTTCCAAATTGCCCACCAGAATGGTTGGACCAATTCACAATTCCACCAGCAATGCATTAGTGTCCCAATTTTGCCACAACTCCTTGTGCATTTATCACTTTTCTTTGCTGCCATATTGGCCAATCTGCTAGGTATGAGGTGGTACCTCAGAGTTGGGAGAATCTTGAATCATGTAACCATGGAAAAATATTCTAAGTAAAAAAAGAAATGATTTTTTAAAGTGTCATAAGATCCAGACACAGGAAGTGGACCTTTTACTGATATGGGAAGCTCACCAATGAGGGCAGAGTAGTACCCGCTCAGAACTCATAGCCTTAGAGAGTGGCCAAGGGCACAGAGAGATTGTGACCTGCCCATAAGAGTCATATAGTATTTTTATCAGAGATGAGGCACACACCCAATTCTTCATGACTCTAAGGCCAACGTTCTAGTCATGTTGCCTTGTTAATGTGATGGGAGAGTCAAAAAAGCTCTCACCATTGTTGGCTCCCTATAAAAGGGAAACAATATTCAGTCGTGGTCCTTCACTCTTCTGTCCTTGGATGGCCACATCTGGAATATCATGTTTGATGCTGGGCAGTATATTCTTTTTTTTTTTAATTTTAATTTTGAATATTTTCCCATATTTACATGTTTCATGTTCTTTCCCTCTCCCCAAGCCCCCCAAGCCCCCTTAGCCAATGCACAATTCCACTGGGTTTTACATGTATCATTGATTAAGCCCTAATTCCATATTATTGATAGTTGGGCTAGAGTTAGCATTTAGTGTCTTCATCCCCAATAATATCCCCATCAGCCCATGTGTTCAAGCAATTGTTTTTCTTCTGTGTTTCTCCTTCCACAGTTCTTCCTCTAAATGTGGGTAGTTTTCTTTCTCATAAGTCCCTCAGCCTTGGGCAGTATGTTCTAAAAGAGACATTGGGAGAGCATTCTTTATTAGTATTCTTTGGTAACATTTTTTTTACTATTAAGAGTGAAAAATGCATCAACAGCCAAGAAATACAGGAAGATTCAGGTGCTTTACTGTTACCTCAGAGATGGTAAAAGTCCAAGAGAAGAGGGTAGCTGGATGGAGAGCCAAACCTGCAGGCAGGAGGTCCTGTGTTCAAATCTAGCCCCAAATACTTCCTAATTGTGTGACCTTGGCAAATCCCTTAACCCTCATTGCCTAGCCCTTATTACTCTACTGCCATAGAAGCAATGCACAGATTGATTCTAAGGCAGAAGGGAAGGGTTTAAAAAAAAAAGTCCTAGAAAAAATGCATTGAGGGAACTTCAGAGATCTCCTAGGCATATCCCTTCATTCTAACAGGTGAGAAACTAAGGCCAGGGAGTATAAAGCAGAGCCAAGATTCCAGCTAAAATCCACTGATCTTTTCAACTGAATTATGGGGGAAATGACAAAAAACACCCACAGTGAAAAAGTCTCCAAGACTAAAAAGTAATGCAAAATTAAAAAAAAAAAAATAGAACTCTGGAAGGATCACAAGCTAGAACTAAAATAAAGGGTTTTATCATCTTCCCGTCCCCTGAGATGTGTGAATTCCCCCTGTTCCATCCTCAGCCCTCCTATCTTTCTTCCTTCTTTTCCATTCTCGTGACTTCTCTGATTACTTATTTTCAGTGGATTTCTACATCTGTATCTCAGTCCTCAAATGCTCCTCAGAATGTATATATAGACTATCTCTGGGTCTCCGTCGTTACTCTCTTGGATTTCATGTTATTTGTTAACAAAGGCAGCCGCATGGTATAGTTGCAGTGACAGCTTCTGGGTCTGTAGCCAGGGAACTTTGTGATAAAGGAAGGTCAGGAACTTCACTTCTAGCTATAGTAGCCCTACCTCCGTGGCTCTTCTCCAGGTCCTCCTTCAGCTGAAATCAATCCCGATAGGCTCCTTTAGAGGTGGAAGGGACCTTAGAGCTAGTCTAGTTTCAACTCTTATTTTACAAATTAAACAACAGCCAAGACCCAGACAGAGGATTTGACAGCACAAGGTCATGTGGGTTATAAATAGCAACATCAAGATTTGAACCCAGGGTCTCTGACTCTAAATTCTATGCTTTATCAACTGGGCTAAGCTGCCTTCTCCATACTCTGTGAAGCAAAAAGGGGTGGAGTAAGGACAGGGCAACTGAAAGAAGCCCAAGATCTTTGCTATGTCTTTCCTAAAGCTCTTTCCCAAGTGGCTTTGTCTACTACTATATGCAAATGGGAAAAACTAAGAACACAAGAAGGAAAATGTTCTTATTTCCTCCACATTTCCCATCCCATGTTTTGGTAGAAGATTTGAATTTACCTCCTTAAAGAGAATGTATTTTCTTTCTCAGGATCACCTTCCAGATTACACAATTCTTTGCTGCTTTTAAGAAGTCTTCTGTTCCCTTCCTTGTATTTTTTCCTTGCCAACAGCCTACATAGACTTCAGTTTATTTCTCCCTGCATTTCTTTTCCATTTTGGGGTCATTCCTTACATAGGTAAAAACTAGACATAGGCCAACCTTTAGCTATGCATCCTATCAGATCCCTGGTGGCTGTTTTTTATGTCTTTAGTCCTTTCCCCCTCCTTTCTCAGTCTTCTTTTAATACTCCAAATCTTCACTCTATGTTTGGGGACTTTTGGTTTACAAATACATGATGCTTTTACTATCCTTGCTTCCCTATTCATTAGTCACCATGATATCAATCCATAACTTTATTCTGATCATCATCCATAAGTGTTCTACCTCCATAGTCTATAATTCTAAATTTCCTCTATTTGTCTATTGATATCTACAAATGGATATCTCATAGGCATCTAAAACTCAACATGTTCAAAAAAGAGCTCATTGATATCTCTCCTCTTCTCGACTTCCCCATTTGTGTCAAAGGAAATCTTTCCAGTCAAAATCCATCAAAATCTCAGCCATCCTCAATTTCTCACTCTCCTTTTCCTGTCATTCCATTCAATTGCAGAGTTCTCTTGATTTTTTTCCCTCCATGATAACACCTGCATTTATTTTCTATTCATAGCAGATACTTCAGTTTAGGTCCTCATTGTCTCCCTCTGTCTGTCTATCTATCTGTCTGTCTCTCTCTCTCTCTCTCTCTCTCTCTCTCTCTCTCTCTCTCTCTCTCTCTCTCTCTTTCTCTCTTTCTCCCTTCCCCCTTACCTTTCTCTTTTTCGCTTGGATTTCACTGAATTCACTGTGGCCTCTTAATTGGTCTCCTGGAACTTCAGTCTCTCTCTTTTTCTTTTTCAATCCATCCTCCATACAGCTGACAAATTGATATTCCTTAAAGCGCAGGTTTGATCATGCTATTCCTCTGCTCTAGAAACTCCCCTGAGTTCCTCTTGCCTCTAGGATGAAATTCAAATGCCTCTCTTTTGCATTCAAAGTCTTTTGCAGTCTGGCTTCAGTCTACTTTTTCACATTTGCTGCACAGCGTTGTCCACACTCTACTCTCCAGCCACACTGGTCAGCTTTCTATTTCCAGTCCATGCCATCAAATGACAAGACATGATGGGAAAGAGGGAAGGAAAGAAGGAAAGATTCCAAAAACATTGGGAATGGTGGGATTATAAAAGAAGTCTTATGGGTGACTCACAAGTTGAATGTACCAGCCTACTCTTAATTTTTTTTAATTTTAGTTTATTAATTTATAACATTTCTCCATGGTTACATGATTCATGTTCTATCCCTCTCCTCCTCCCACCCCCTCCCATAATCAACAAGCAATTCCACTGGATTTTACATGTGTCATTGATCAAGACCAATTTCCATATTATTGATATTTGCATTAGGGTGTTCACTTTGAGTCAAAATCCCTAATTATATCCCCATCCACCCGTGTGACCAACCCCCTCTCAGATCAGCTCTGCCTTCTGCACATATCCTCCCTCACAGAGTGACCATTTTTACACTTCATTCTTTCTTTTTTGACAGTTACCAGACTGGCAGAACAGGGAAATGTTCAAAATGCAATATGTCCCTATTTCAAAAAAGCATTTGACAGTGTCTCACAACATTCTTCCAACCAAGAGGGCTCTGAGATAGTTCACTGAGGAGAATTCGGAATTTGGGAAGCAACTAGGTCCCTAGAATTAAAAGTGATAGGTGGAGGGGCAGCTGGTAGCTCAGTGGAGTGAGAGCCAGACCCAGAGACAGGAGGTCCTGGTTCAAATCTGGCCTTAGATACTTCCTAGCTGTGTGACCCTGGGCAAGTCACTTGATACCCATTGCCTAGCCCTTACCACTCTTCTGCCTTATACCAATTCTGCCTTATACCAATATATACCAAATATATTCTGCCTATACCAATACACAGTATTGATTCTAAGACAGAAGGTAAGGGATTTTTTAAATAAATAAATGAATAAAGTAAAATGAAAATGGTGGGTGGATGTCAGCTTGGAAAGAAGTTCCTTGTGGAGTGTCCTTGCTCTTCCGTATTTTTAGCAATCCCTTGGAAGAGGGCGTAGGAGAAATGTTAATCCTTTTCATGGATGGTATTAAACTTGATGGAGATAACTAGCACAATGGATCACAGAATCAGATGGTGAAAGGTAGAAAGAAGAGCCACATCTAACATAAAGAAACTTTTACTGGTATAAATGAAAAACTTGCCCTTAGATTTGAAAATCAATTTCACAAAGGAGATGGAGAAAGTATGGCGAACAATAGCAGTAAAGAAGATGTGACAAACATTTTGGGATTTAGGAGACTGCAGTCTAACTAATAAACCTGAACTGGGATGTAGCAGCCAAAATTTTTAATTCAGTCTTTAAAAAAAAAAAACAAACACCTTACATTCTGTCCTAGAATCAATTCTAAGTAGTCATTCCAAGGTAAAAGAGGGTTAAGGGCCAGGCAATTGGAATTAAGTAACCTTCCCAGAGTCACACAGGCAGGAAGTATCTGAGGCCACATTTGAACCCAGGACCTCTCCTGTCTCTAGGCCTGGCTCTTTATCCACTGAGCCACCTAGCTGTCCCCTTTACTCCTTATTTTTAATTAATAGCTTCCTAAAAACACAATCTAATTGTCCACCAAATACAGTTTTTCCAAATTCCTAGTAAATGCTTTGGGGATCCAAAGGCGAGTCCCCCATCACTTAAAAGTATGCTATGTCTATGCCAGTTTCAGGGCAAAAACATTACAGGAATTGGGGTTAAGTAACTTGCTCAGAGTCACACCGCTAGGACGAGTTTAAGGCCAAATTCGAACCCGGGATCTCCCATCTGTAGGCCTGGCTTTCAGTCTACTGAGCCACCCAGCATCCTCCCTCTCTTGACCATCTCCCACCAATACAGTCTTACACTGAGTTTAATGAAGCATTGAGGAGGCACGAATATTCTGGCTACCTGGCATATGCCTCATTTCTCCTATTTGTGGAATATAAGCTGAGAGTTTCCTGGTGTTGCCTTTATCCACAACACTGAAGGATTCATTCTTCTCCCCCAGAAGTTTGCAGATATCCTGTGGGGACGTAGGAAGGGTTGGGGGAAGAAAGGAAGCCAGGATAACAATGACCTCCAGGAAGTGGCCCTGCTTTGCCCAGGAAAACCTGCAGAGTATATTGTTCCTTTTTAAAGCTAAGGAGACCTTTCCGTTAATTATACTAAGAAGTCCCCAGGCTTCAAGATGGTCACAAGGTTTCTGACTCTATTTCAGAGGATCACTTGAATCTTAGAAGTAAGAAAAAATAAAATTTCTTTCCCTTAAGACCTAGGACTAATATGCAAGAGAAGCGAATGCTGGTGTTGGCAAATTCCTCATTGTAAAAGAGAGAGATCGGACGATAGGACAAGGGAGAAAGTACCTTCCAGGCTCCATACGAGGCGAGGTCAGGTTCCTTTAGCTTCTCCTCACCCCACAGTGGAAAGAGAGAGAATAAAACGACTGCACAGACTATGTAGGTGTATCCTATTGAAGGCTGCCTGGACCAATATTATTTCCAATTAATATTGTTCATACATTATAATCTACTGTACAGTAAAGTTATGACACGTTTCTTTGACATTGATGGACCGATCAGATACTTGGTGTAAGGGAAGGTGTGATAACTCAGGACCAGAAGACCCGAGTTCTAATTTAATTTTGCTCCTTTCTACAATTTTAGAATCTCAAAGGTCATCATCTAATCCAATCCCAACCCAAGAGGGAATACCTTCTGTAATAGCACTGAAAAATGACCATCTCTGGTCAAGACCTCCAGTGATGGGAAACTCACCACTTACCAGTTCGTTCTGTTGTGGGAGAGCTAGAGATGAAAGCCCCGGAGCTCGGAAGGATGCTTTCTTCAAGAATGACAGGCCAGGGGGCAGCTGGGTAGCTCAGTGGATTGAGAGCCAGGCCTAGAGACAGGAGGTCCTAGGTTCAAATCCGGCCTCAGACACTTCCCAGCTGTGTGACCCTGGGCAAGTCACTTGACCCCCATTGCCTACCCTTACCAATCTTCCACCTATAAGTCAATACACAGAAAGTTAAAGGGTTTAAAAAATTAAAAAAAAAAAAAAAAAGAATGACAGGCCCTTGCCTGGAGACGGGAGGTCCTGGGTTCAAGCCCGGCCTCAGCCACTTCCCAGCTGTGTGACCCTGGGCAAGTCACTTGACCCCCATTGCCCACCCTTGCCAATCTTCCACCTATGAGACAGTGCACCGAAGTACAAGGGTTTAAAAAAAAAAAAGAATGACAGGCCCTAGTAATTATCTTAAAAATAGAGAAATGTATTAAGTTGAATACAAGTTGAAGTATTGAATGACTGGGAGGCAGGTGCAGGGAAGACACTGCTTCCTAGAGGAGATGGGGGTTTGGATTCTTACGCCCTTCCAACAACAGGAACTTTGTGACTAGAGATGGGTTAATGGGGTGATGGTGTACAAATCCCATCCTTCCACTACATAACCAAGAATGGGGTGATGTGTTGTGCCTTGAAGACAGAAGGGGTGATCTGTGTGATTCAGAGGATGATTAGATGTCTTAGATACAAAGGGATGCTTATCAGAATAGAACTGGGAGGTGCCTATCTGTGTTCATCAAGAAGCTAGGGATAGGGGGGCAGCTGGGTAGTTCAGTGGATTGAGAGCCAGGCCTAGAGATGGGAGGTCCTAGGTTCCAATCCGGCCTCAGACACTTCCCCGCTGTGTGGCCCTGGGCAAGTCACTTGACCCCCATTGCCTACCCTTACCACTCTTCCACCTAGGAGCCAATATGCAGAAGTTAAGGGTTTAATAATAAAAAAAATAATAAAAAAAAGAAGCTAGGGGACAGGCCAAAGGGATCAAAGGCATCTTCCTTTGGCATTTCAGAATGCAAGGGGAAAAGGCCTGGGATATTTCTGGAGTTTGGAGTGCCCAGGGGAAACCCTGTATCCCATGCCATCTCTTAGGGTTTGAGGCATCCAGGGGAAATCCTAAATCCCATGCCAATTCTATTTTTAGAGCTGTTTAATTGCCATACTAAATTTTCTATCAAGCCAGATTTTGTCTTTTAGCCACTTCCAATCCATGTTGAAGTCCTTCTTGAAACTCTAATAATTAGCATCTAATCAAATCACTTAGACTCCAAAGAGATCCCTTTTAACAATGTACCTTTCCTACAGGAAGACTAGTAGAGAGCTACTGAGTAGAGATTCTATGGAGTATTTGAAAATTAATGGATCATGTTTGGTGTTATAACAAAAAGGGTCCTAGGACGATATAGGAATACAGTGATGTGAATGTATCTATGTAGTCTCCCTAGTTGCAGATCTGATGGAGGAACACCAACCCCGATCACCCCTGATGGTTGTTATAATTTCCCTTTTCTCTAACAGTTGCCCAGGGAGGACCCAAAAGGTTAGGTGGATGGGTAACCCTTTCAGGTCCAACCTGAGGTTGGATAAATTAGTATAGGGCTTTTGATTTGCTATGGATCACGTTTGATATCTGACTGTGTTGACTCACTTCCCAAGGGTCACGATAGAAAGACCACTCAGGAAGGTACTTGTTAAACTCACTTTATCTATAATCTGTAATCAGGGAAAGGATAAACAGGATAAGGAATGGGGGTTGGAGACCCTGTCAATATAGTATCTATAACTAGTTGACAATCAGGACTGGAGGCTATTGATTTAGTAAAAGCTGGAGCTTTATTCTCCACTACCCCTCTGGCCCAGCCTGGCCACAGCCAAGCCAGAGAATAGAGACTGCGGTTGATGCAGCTGTGTTGGTGATCTTATTCTCTCAGCTTTTCACTATCACTGTTTGATGATGCACTTGCTCTCATAGTCTTCAGGAAATATTCAGATTCTTCCTACCCTCTTCTTCGTAGACCTCCCAGCCTCCCTTCACCACCCAGAGACCTAGAGACCTAAAGAGCTAGAAAGATCCAGAGACCTAAAGACATAAAGAGCCCAAAGACCCAACACCAAAGGTCAAAGACCAAAGACCAAAAGACCCCTTCAAGTGGCTGTGAGGGGAATTTATACTGCCAGGCCAACCAGCGTTTGCCCCTGGCTCACGGCATCTGGGAACATTCTATGCCTTCAAACTGCCTCTCCTGTCATTCAAGGTGGCATCCATCATTTCCCAGGATATGAACATAACATTGGTCAGTCATTCACCCAAGATGGGAACTGGTACCTCCTTGCCATCCCTCTTTACTTCTCAATCCTTAGTCCTGTACTTTCCTAATTTTTGTTCCCATCTCTATCTGCAGCATTGCCTGCCATCTCTCTATCCCCCAGTTTCTCTTTTTGTTCCTTCATCTCTCTATTCTATCTCTGTTCCTTTTTGTCCTCTTCCCCACTACCAGCATATACCAAATCTGCTTGAGTGCCATCCTTGGCACTGCCTTCCTCTCTTTGGCTTTATCTGTATCAGGAAACAATGTGGTATAACAAAGAGAGTATTGGATATGATTCAAATTCTGGCTCCACCAATGGCTATTGGTGTCACACTTAATAAAGCAAATTACTCAACTATTCTAGACCTTTAATTTCTTCATCTGTAAATTGGCAGTAGATAAGGGAGTAGTAAGTAAGATAATAAAAGGTCTCTAAAGTTCCTTTTAGCTCTAATTTTCTTATACTTCCTCAAAGTAGGAACTTATGACCTCACACACTGTGAAGTCTCCCATAGTACAAGCTGATTTTATAAATTCCAGTAGGTTCATACACTTGGCTGAAGGACAGGAAAATCTCTGTTCCCCGAGGGCTTAGAGTGCCTATCACAATAGAACCCAGTGTTTTCTGACCTATGAGTAACAGTTATTGTACAAAGTCCATACATTCATATCTATAGCAGCCATCTCATTAAATGACACAGTATGATAAGTAAGAAAATGTCCTGGCTATTGACTGGATAATGTCACATAAAAGGCTACTCATTTTTCAAATGTTTGTTGTGTTTAAGGGAATTCAAATGCATTTTTTAATGTTACCAAAATCAAAATAGATTGTTTTATCACTATGTAGGAGAAAGAATTAGGGTGGGATACTATTTTTGTGAGGAAGATGAAAAGATAGGGGCTAGACAATAATCTAATTAGATGGATTCAGAACCAGCAGCATTGACAGCTGGATTCAAAGATAAGTCACAAATATACAAAGGCAGCATGGGCCACGATCACTTTCCTTTTTCTTTTTTTAAACTCTTACTTTCTGTCTTAGTAGCAATTGTAAGACAGAAGGGCAAGAGCTAGGCAAATGGGGTTAAGTGACTTGCCCAGTGTCTCCTAACCAGAAAGTGTCTGAGTTCAGATTTGAACCCAGGTCCTCAGACTACTGGCCTGGCACTCTATCCAGTGTGCCACCTAGTAGCCCTATGACCATTTTCCAGTGGAATATCCCAAGGAATGTAATAGTAAGGATAATTACAGGGACTATAAAAAGAGTGCCCCATGCTATCCACCTCCTAACAAAGAAGTGATGGATTTAGGGTACAGAAAGAGACTTTTTTTTGGACAAGGCAAATGAAGGAATTTGTTTTGCTTGAATATGCATATTTGTTATAAAGGTTTTGTTTTTCTTTTTTATTGGTGAGGGAGCAGGAAGGGGAGAAATAGATTTTTGTTCATTGAAAAATAATTATTTTAGAAGAAAGTGATAAACTTGGTATGTCTAGATATAGATTCAAATACTACCTCTTCTATTTACTACCATTGATAGTGGTGGGAGTGGTGCTGGTGCTAGTGCAGTGGATAGAGCACTGGGCTTTGAATCAGAAAGGAAATAAAGAAGACTTATCTTTCTGAGCTCAAATCCAGCTTTGGATACTTACTAGCAATATGACCCCAGAGCAAATCACTCAACCCTTTTAGCCTCTGTTTCCTCATCTGTAAAAAAAAAAAAAAATGAGCTGAAGAAGTAAATGACAAACCACTCCAGTATTTTTGCCAAAAAAAAAAAAAAAAAACAAAAGGGGTTATGAAGAGTTTGAAAATGATTGAACTGAATTGCCATTGCTATTTACTACATTTGTAACCATGGCCATTTAACCTCTAAGTTTAGTTTCTTCATTTTTATACTGGGAATAATACTTGCAATGATTGCTTCATAGTGTTATTATAAAAATCAAACGAGGAATTGTGTTTGCTTTTTAAGCTGTAGATTTCAATTATTGGTGTAACTTGAGAGAAATATACACTCAGTATCAAGAAACTATTTTCCCTAGGCTTTTCTTAGTTCATACTCTAAGACAGTAATGGTGAACCTATGGCCCAGGTGTCAAAGATGGCATGCAGAGCACTCTCTGGGAGAGCAGGGCTGCCCTCTTCCCCAATTCATTACTAGAAAGGCAGAGGGACTCAGGCGGAGCTGCTCCCCTCCCCCTCTCCACCATGCCTGATCTCATTTTCTCACATTCCCCCGCCCCTCTGCCCAGCAGCCAATAGAAACACACAATGGGTAAGATGGATGGCTCACAGGTGGCAGAGCTAGAGGGGAGCAGAGCACTTGGACCACTCCCCTCCCCCTCTAAATTCACTGAGACCATCCCTTACTTCACCTGCCCCTCTATCCAGCAGCTCAATAGGAGCACTTCCTCTCTCCCCTGTGAGGGGTAAAGGGGGGGTGGGGAACATGGCACATGGTCTGGGGAGAATGGCATGGCTCTCCATCTCTAAAAGGTTCATCATCACTGCTTTAAGAGGTGCAACTTGCATGGTTGTTAATCATTCACATTTCATACTTTTCTGGGGTCTTTTACCTTCGGGTTTTTGCCTTGAAATGCTGATATAGACACAGGACTCTTATAAGTACTGAGAGGACTCACCTTTGGATCACCAAAGCATTTATTATGGGTTTGAAAACTATATGTAGATGGACAGTCAGCTCTTGTTTTTAGAAAGCTATTAATAAAATAAAGTGTAAAACAGAACATTGTCTATATGATGTGGGAAAGGGATCCTTCTCGTGTAGTGTCATTGGATCATGGAAAACAGGAGGAGGAACACAAAAACTGAAAAAGACAAATGTCTTAATTTTCAAAAAAAAAAAGAGGAAAAAAGCATAGTCTGTAAACTAGGATAATGGGTGAAATTGAATTCCTGGGGGAAAAGACCAGATTGGATCATTTGAAGAAATAGCTGGTGAACATCAAAAAAGATGATTACAAGGAGCCGACATGGCTTCATCAACAACAGTTTATACCAGACTAATTTTACTTCAGTTTTTGATAGGGTTACTAAAATGGGTAATAGAAGAAGGGAATGCTGTAGATATAAATTACTTAGACTTTAGTGAAGCTTTTGATAAACTATCTTCTGCTATTTTGGGGTGTAGGAGAGAAGATGGAGGGATGTGGGCTAGATAATATTATAATTAGATGGTTTCAGAACCAGAGCATGACTGGGCTCAAAGACTAGTAACTACAATGGCAGCAGGGACCATGACCACTTTTCCTTTTTCTTTTTTATTTAAACTCTTTCTCTCCTAGTAACAAGTTACTCTTAACACAAAAGGGTAAGGGCTAGACAAACAGGGTTAAGTGACTTGCCCAAGGTCTCCAAATCAGAAAATGTCTAAGGTCAAATTTGAATCCAGATCCTCCAGATTCCTGGCCTGGCACTCTATTCAGTGTGTCACCTAACTGAGCTGTCCCCTGACCACTTTCCAATAGAGTATACCAAGGGATCTGATAGTGAGGGTAGGTAGAGGCAGTATAAAAAGAGTGTGGGGGGTGGGGGGGAAGAGACATCAGAGCTGTTTTGAAGTATTTGAAAGACTGTTTTGTGGAGAAGGGATTAGACTTGTTCTTTTTGACCCAGAGGCTGAATCTGGAGTAATTAAGAGGAAGCTACAAAGAATCCAATTAGATTGGATTTCAGGAAGAAACTTCCTAACACTTAGCGCTCTCCCAAAGCAGAATTTGAGAGGGGATGTGTTTCCCATCCTGGGAGGTCTTCAGAGATTGAATGGCCACTTGGATATATTATAACAAAGATTTCTTTAGCATAGGGTATTCAAATAGATGGACGCTGAGACCCCAGCTCTCAAATGATGTGATTTTTTGATTTTGCAAGGTAGCTACTTTCTTTCCCAGCTGATGATAACTTCCTTGGATAATCCCTCCCCTAGAGACAGAAAGCTGCCACAGTGGATAGAGCACTGCTCTTAGACTCAGGAAGACTTCAATTCAAATGCAGCTTCAGATACTTCCTAGCTTTGTTACCCCCAGCAAGTCACTTAACCTTTGTTTGCCTCATTTCCTCATCTGTAAAATGGAGGTGATAATAGCACCCGTCTCCCAGGGTTGTTGGGAGAATCAAATGAAATATTTTTAAAATGCTGAACATGGTGTCTGGCACATAATAAATACTTGTTTCCTTCCTTTCCTCCAGAAAAAAAAATTTACAAGATGATAAAACACATTTAGAAAAAAGAAAAAGTTAAACATTTACTTTATCATTTCATCAATCCAGAAGGATAGTAGCTTAATTTTGTAAAATCATTTTCCTAAAAGCACTGTCACTCTATGACCACCTTTCTTACAGGATCTCCTTTCCAACTAATCAGTATTCTTCAAGGGAAGGGGGAAAGCAGTGATTTTAACTAGATGTAAGATATTTATCATTCTAAATCTGGGTACCATTATTAATCCACTTTCTGGGACACTAGCTTTCATTTTTCAACCTTTTATATTCTTTCCTAAAAGAAAAGTGTTAGGCCTGAGAGAAGGAAGGAAAAGAATTTTAGTGGAGAGCATTGTTTCTTGAGAAGTTTGATTAATTACTGATAAAGTTTCCTTTCTTCAGGTAAGACTGGAAAGGACTTTAGACTTAAAGAAAATATTTATTTCTTCCTATTTTAAGTTGAACTAGAAAGGAGGCTTTTAATATCTTCTCACTCTATATAACATAAATGCAATTCTGACCACGAAGTAACTAGACCAGGTATCAGTAGGCCAGGGCCTTTGTTTCCTCATTATATAAAATTAGAGGATTAGAATAAATCAGAGGTTTTTAACCTGAGGCTTGTTTTAATTTTTGAATTTTGAAAACTATTTTAATATTGTGGTATTATGATAAAAATAGGAACCCAGACAGAGTCTTAAGAGTTTATTAATAAAATGAAAAGGTGAGAGATGAGAGGCAGAGAGGAGATATAGATAGATTTCTCTTAAGGAAGGATTAACCTGATAATAGAGTCTCTATTTAGCAGGCTTAAGGCCTATATATTCTCCCACAGGAGTGCAGGCAATCAGTCTTTTCAAGAGCAGAAGCAAAGAGGGCCACCTGCTTCCCTTGCTGGCCTTATAAATCCCCCCTAGTTCCTCCCTCCATGGCAATGTTGCATGTTGACACTCAGGCTGATGCCAGGGGATGCCAGGCATCAGATATGAAGGTGGGTTACATCTACCACTGGGCCATGGCAGGATGGAGCTATTTTTCCTCACACAGTGATGTCCTTTGTAAAACTCTTGTGTATTTTAATCCATGCATTTTAAAACATTCTAAGAAGGTAGCCATAGCTTAACCAAACTGCCAAATATAATCCATGATACAAAAAAAAAATTAAGAATCCCTGGATTAAATTATTTCTATCTATAATCTCTAGCTCTCACATTTTTTTATCTCCCCATGAGCCAGAAGTCAAACCGCCTCTTGAGCCATGCTGAATCAAGTCCAGAATCATGTTCATTCTTGTTCTTTGCAACTGGAAACCATAACATCTTAGATTTCTCTCACCCTCACCTGTTCCTCTCTTTCCCTTTTTTTATTTGTCAGAAAACCTTGGTTAGACATCTCGTCTAGTCCTTTTATAGATATATTCTATCTTTGTTATCACCTTCATCATATGGAGGTGCTGTGTTACTAAAGAAACAAAAAATAAGCTTTTGTTTGGTCTGTAATGATGAGGTTTCAAATTATTAAGAAATAAATAAAATAGTTCTTAATCTGTCCTGTAATTTTAAATGCTTCGCATCAAGTTTGGGAAGAATGACATGTAATTTATAGCATTTTAAAACTGAGCAGGACCATAGAACCAGTCTATTCCATTTTACAAATGACAAAACTGAGAGCTAGGAAGATCAAGTGGTTTGCCCATGGTTATGTTTACATAGGAAGAATTAGTGGGATGTGATACAAAATGCTGGATCTAGAGTCAGAAGAAACACAGTTTGGGATCCTACCTTAGACATTAGATAAGTAATCCTGTCCAAATAATTTACTTTAGCTGAGATTATTTCCTCATCTGTAAAATGGGAATAACAATATCGAGAAATATTTATCGCACAAAATTGTATGAGGATCAAATAAGATAATGTTTATAAAATACTATATAAATTCTCGTTATTGTTAATATATTGTTATTATTATTATTATTCTTTAGTATATGAGAAGAAATTTCTTTCTTTGCTAAAGTTGCCCACCAAATAACCAAAGGATCATTTAGGAGTTAGACAAATTATATACTTCTATAGTGGTTAAATTGGAATTTTGACTAAATAAGAGTTATAAAATAAGTGGTCGCTGATTATTATTCCTTAAGTCAGGAAAACTATTAGCAGCTTTTAGCAATTTTAATTGGAATATTAGTAAAAAGAGAGAAGTGTAGAAGATAAAGAGATAAGACTGCCTAGCCTACCCTAAATGCTGATCCAGTGAAATGAAGTTCGCTCCCTGACAAAGTTCCATTCTCCACGTGGGAATTCTAATCACTTACCAGCAAGCTGAGCAGGATCCAGGCAAGGTCCCAATTCAGAAAAACCCTCATGTACTAAGCTTACCAAAGCAGCAGTGAACTCAACAAGAAAGACCCTGACTCCAAGAAGCTCCAAAACTGAAAGTCAAAGTCCCAAACCCAAAAACTCCAGTCAAAAGGACCAAAGCTCCAAGTCAAAGTCAAAGTCCAAAAGCACCAAGGAGCCATCCTCCAAAGAAGAAGTCCAAAGGAGAAGATCCAAGGAACAGAGACTCCAAAGAACTCCAAAGGAGAAGCCGTAAGGAAAAGTTCCTTGGACAGGAAGTTCAGGACTTTTTATAGTCCTTTTTCCATGTCACTTCCTGTCTCTTCCCCACTTTCTGGGAACCAATCACAGTCTTTCAATTTGCCTAGCACTGCCCAGAGGGTGGGCAATGGCCTCTGGAATTGTCACCCAATCTAGCAAGTGACTTGTGAACTTTCATACTTAGTGACAGGTAAGGTACTAAGTAGGGGTACTTTTTTGATTGATTAACTTAAAAGTTGCTGATTGAAAGACAAAGAGTTTGATTTACTTTTCACACTTTCATATTCAAGAATTCCAAAATTCTCTTATCTGACCATAATTTATTGGTTTTCCACCTCTTTCTCTCTCTGCCTTCCCTTACCAAAACCCATTCTACATCCACACTGTGACCTCCAATCCCTCAACCTCTTGGTTCTTTCCCCTGTACTAGCCATTCTAGTCTTCTTTCCCTATCTTAACCCCATGGTAAACCAGTTGAGTTCTATACTTGAGTACCTAGCATATCTATTTATATCTATATCTATATCTATATTTATATCTATATATGTATATATGTATCATACAGCCTTTAGTACCTCAGTCTTATGTGACCCCTACCATCTGCCTCATTTGTTTCAACACATGTGCTGCTAAACAGAGGTAGAGAAAATCATACATCCATAAACGGGTCTGCCATACTTTTGTGTTTAAGCCCTCACTGCTTCTACACCTCCCTTATCAACTTACTGTCCTATAGTCCATACTGACTCTTTCAAATGTTTTTATTACCTCCTCAAACCACTCAGGGCTCTCCTGTGGAAGTCCTGCTTCCATTAGTTGAGGTACCTCTAGGAGGTGGAAGAGAGTCAGTGAACTGAGACGAATGAGAACAGTCAGAGTTTCTGCCAGGCATCACAGAGACTGCTCTGGCCAGCCTTGGGCTGCATTTATTTTATATACTTTAAAGATTACATATGGTTGGCATGGGATCTCATTTTCAACATACATCTTTTCTTGGGAATAATGAATAAGTCATACATTAACTTTGTTACTAACAACTTTTCATTCTCCAGTAACTTTCAATATTTTTCAAAGATAGTGGGGTGGGATGTACCAGTCTTTTCACAGAACAACTTCTCTATTTTTCATCCATTGTCCTTCCTATGTTAACATTCTGGATCAAAGATCAGGGAGGCTCAGAAGCAGTCTTGGCCTGCAAGCCTCTATACCTGGGAGTGAAAAATCCAGGTGCAGTTTTGTTGAGGTTTTAAAATCTTTAACATTAACTCACTATTTGCTGGTTTGTTATGAGGTGACTTTTTTAGGGAGATTTCTCTTTGGGGGCCTGTAAAGGCTCTAGTAACAGCCTTTACTGTTCTTCTGAATTTCCCTGGGACTGAGTAGGGATATTGATCACAATAATTCCAGTAATAAGGAGTGTTAATAAGAGAGGAGTCATGTGGGGGGATCTGAGTGGGGGTTTCCATCCTCCCTGGAATCCACTTTATGATTCCAGGATCCCACCTGTGACTGGGTTTGATGGTCCCCGGCACTCTCCCTCCTCCTTTAACCAAGAACCTTGACACATATTTTATAGAAAAAATGAAGACCATTCCCCATGATCTCATCTCATAACACTCATATACTTTCTACCACAATCTACTCCTTCACCCTCATCTACATGAAATTGCCTTACACTACACTAGCTTACATTAGCCCATACTCTTCTACTTCCAGCAATCCCATTCCATTCTGTCTCCTTCAACAGATTGCCTCCTCTGTCATCTACCTCTTATCTTCATCTGTCTCCTGGCTTGTTCCTTCTGCCTACAAATATGTTCATGTCACCTCCATCCTGAAAAAAACATCATTTGATCCTTCCTCTCTAACTATTGTCTTATATATCTTCTGCCCTCTGTGGCTAAGCTCCTTGAAAAGACTATCCACAATAAGTACCTCTATTTTCTTTCCTCTCATTCTATTCTTAACTCCTCATAATCCAGCTTCTAACCTCATCATTCCACTAAAACTACTCTCTCCAGATTTACCAGTGATTTCTTACTTGCCATGAAGCCTTTGGCACTATTGGTCACCCTCTTCTCTTTGATATTCTCTTCTGTCTAGGTTTTCAGGACACCCCTCCTTCCTGGTCCTCCTATTACCTACCTGGCAGTTCTCATCCAGGTCATACCCTCTAACTGTAGATGTCTTACAAGGTTTTATTGTGGGCCTTCTCTCTTCTTCTGTACTTTATTTGATGATCTCATCAGCTCTTATTGATTGAATTACCATCTCTATGCTGATGATACTCAAATCTACTTATATCTCTCAGTTTACCTCCAATCTCTCATCTTCAACTACTTTTCAGACACCTCAAATGGAATGTCCTGTAAATATCTTAAACTAAATATGTCCAAAACTGAACTCATTATCTTTATCCTAGAACTCTTTCCACCAACTTCCCTTCTACTATAGAGGGTAACACCATCCTCAGTCTTGAAACCTCAGCCTCCCTTCCTCTCTCTCACCTTTACATTCAATCTGTTATCAAGACCTGTCAATTTTACCTTTGCAGCATCTCTCAGGTAGTTCCCCTTCTCTCCTCTAACATTGCTATCACTCTGGTGCCAGCTCTCATCACCTCATATTTGGACTATTTCCATAACTTGCTGGTGGATCTGCCTACCTTAAGGCTCTCTGCAGTCCAAATATTCTCTACTCAGCCACTAAAATGACTTCCCTAAATCGAAAGTCCAATCTTGTTATTGTCCATACTCAATAAACTCTAATGACTCCCTACGGATCTCTAGGATCAAATACAAAATCCTCTGTTTGATGTTCAGAATCTTTTATCTAACCTACCCCCTGCAACTTTGCAATCTTCTTACACCTTATTCCATAACATATTGTTCCATCCAGTGACACTAACCTCCTTACTGTTCCACAAATAAGACAATGTCTTAGCTCTGGGTATTCTCTCATCTCACATGCCCTCTTGTATATATACCTGTCTTCCTTGGCTTCCTTCAAGTCCCAGGTAAAATTCTATATTCTACAAGAATCCTTCCCCAACCTCTCTTAAATTCTAGTGCCTTCTTTCTCATTTATTTTCTATTTATTATATAGCTTTTTTGAACCTATTTGTTTGCTTGTTGTCTTCCCATTAAGTTGTGATCTCCTTGAGGGGCAGGGGTTGTCTTTCTCATCTTTTTGTGCCCTCAGGGCTTGGACTGACTGGTTTTAGCCTTAATGATGAATTAAGAATTATCTCTAACTCCAGGATGCATAGATAGCTTTTCCCCAGGCAAACATATATACAGCGAGCAGGAGAGACTTCAGGATTTTGTCATATGATCTCAGCAAGTCTATTCCTGGCACAGCAAATGCAAACCCTAGAGAAAATGTGTACAAGTTAGCCTTCCTTGAAGCTCTCAGTCATCTCATGTAAAAGTATTGCTGAAATCAGGCCAATGACTGATGAAAAAAAAAAAAAGAAGAAAATCTCTCCTAGTTATTTAATCCCAGGCAGAAGTACATTTCATCATGTATTATGCTGGTACCACTGAAATGAACCCACAGAGATTTCATATAGGAAACCTAGTTCCTTTAGAGGCCTTCTGGATTGTTCCATAGTGCAATTGTTGGGCTAGAGAACATTTATTTTTTAGAAAATATTATTTTGAGAGTCCTGCTATCTGCAGGATTTAGGGAATGTCTCTTCTCTCTTATGTGAGTGATGGGCATTTCCTTCCTGATGCTATTAGAGAATGAAAGAGTGTGTGTGTGTGTGTGTGTGTGTGTGTGTGTGTGTGTGTTTCCTCAAACCTCTCCTCTCCCCTCCCTCCATGCCAAAAATCATTCATTTTTAAAAAGGAGACAGTAGCAATAATGAAATGGAAAGAGCCCTGGATTGGGGGTGGGGGCGGGGAGAACACAAAACCTGACTTTTTCTCCCAGCTTTGCTTTTTTGGGCAAGTCAGTCCATTTCTCCAGATCTCAGTTTCCTTGTCGGTAAAATAGAGAAGTAGGACTGTCATCACTAAGGGCTCTTCCAGTCTTGACATTCTGTGATTGGATATAAAAAGATGCCCAGGCAGGCAGCTACAGTCCACATAATAATAAATTCTGTAATTTGTGAGTCACCCAATATCTGTCGTCAGAGCAGAACCTAAAATGTCACAGAGACAGTCCCAGGAATTGTTATAAGGATCCAGGAATGGAGAAAATCAGGCAATCACAGAATCTTATTTTATTCAGCCCTTTTCAGTCACGTGGGACTCAGGGCCCCCATCTGGGATTTTCTTGGCAAAGATATTGGAGGGGTTTGCCTTTTGCTTCTCCAACTCCCTTTACAGATGAGGAAACTGAGGCAAGCAGAGTTAAGTGAACTTACTTGGGGTCACATCTCTAGTAAATGTCAGAGGTCAGATTTGAATTCAGGAAGATGAGTCACCCTGAGGAGACACAGACCCCTAGAGTTGGCCATAGCCATAGATCATTTAGTTATCATTTTGGTTATTCTTTGGACCTGGTTCGAATGGAATTGTTTTGGCCTGGTTTCTCTGGGTGTTTGTGGAAGAAGGAAAAATAAACCAACCAACCAACCTCATAGTTATCAGAGGAAGGTGTTGGGCTGGAAATACTGGACTTTCTGCTCCTCTAGAGATCTGCCCCAGCTAGCTTGAGTGTCGTAGACCCGTGTGTCCGGTAGAGGGTGCAAGGAGGAAAGGCAAAAGAATCTACAGGTGTGCCTTGTTTGGAAAAACCCAGCTGTAAAACAAAACAATATCCTGACACAAAAACGGTTGGTCTTGGGGTGTGGTTGTTTGCATTACGAGGGGTTCTTTGGGAAATCTTTTAAATAATGAGTTCTCCCTCAGTAAAAGGAGGGGGTTTGGCTAGATGACAATCTAGATCACATGAAATATGAATCCATTTATTTAGCAATTGGGGGGAATTTTAACAATATACTATATTTTGGGGAAGCTAAAGTTCCAGGCCTGGAGTCAGGAAGATTCATCCTCCTGAGTTCAGATCTGGTCTCAGACACTTTCTAGTTGTGTGACCCTAGGAGAGCCTCCGTTTCCTTATCTATAAAATGAACTGGAGAAGAAAATGGCAAACTATTGCAGTACCTTCACTAAGTCTAAATAGGGTCAAGAAAAGTCAGACCATGAATGAAAAAATGATTGAACACCACCACCACACTACACTTGCATAGCAATTTGTAATTTACAGACCTCTTTTACACGACTTCATTTGAATCCAACAACAATTCTGTTAGTTAGGCTGGACATTTGGTGCTCCATCCATTGTGCTACCCAGAAGCTCCTCAAATTATTTTTGATTTGGGCAAATCCTGGAATTTGCATTTATCATAGAACCTTAGATTTTAATTGGACCTCAGAGGTAATCTAGTCTAACCCCTTAACCAATGCAGGAATCCCTTCTACATTGTATCTGCTAATTGCTAATTAATAATTAATAGCCTCAACAGAGTTTATTACTTCCCAAAGGAATCATTCCATTTTTCCCATGTCTTAGGACAGTCTTCCTTATGCTGAGTCAATCTGCCCCCCTTATAATTTCTATTCTTCATCCTATTTCAATTTAACTAAGTCTCTACAATGTACAAGGTGCTGGATCCTCGGAAAAATTCAGAGAGAAATAACATAGATTTGGGGTTAGTCATCTCAGGGGATTTGAAGTCTAACAAGAAAAAGTCAACTTCACAAGGAAAGGGAGGAGGGCAATGAGATTATAGTTCTTGTGGGGAAAACTTGGGTATTTTTGTGACTGCAAGTTCAATATCGTATTCAAGACTGTATTTAAAAAAGTAGTATCTAGAATAAAAAGATTGCTAATTCTACCCTACTTTTCCTGGGTCAGACACTAATCTTTCAGTTGAAGTATATTCAGTTCCTGGCATCCCATTTAAAAAAAAATGTTTTTTTACATGTCAATATAATTTTTAATCCTTGTTATCTGACATTTTGTGATCTCTGTTCTCTCCCTCCTTTTCATCCTCCCTGAGACAGTAGGTAATATGATAATATGTTATAGGTTACACATGTGTATCATGCAATACATATTTCCATGTACATCATGTTGTGAATGAAGACACATATTGCTTATACAAGGAAAAAAAACTTATGAAGGAAATAAAGCGAAAAAAGGTCTGCTTCAATCGGCATTCAGACTCCATCAATTTCTCCTCTAGTGGTAGATAGCCTTTTTCTTCATGGCTCTCTTGGAGTTGTTCTGATCTTTGCATTGCTAAAAATAAGTAAATCATTCTCAACTGATTGTCATGTATTATTGCTGATGCTGGGTACAGTGTTTTCCTGGTTTTGCTCACAAAGACATCACATTTTAAGAAAGACATTGGCAAATTGAGTCATGCCTAAAAGGGGGCATGGAGGATGGTGGAAGTCCTGGACACTGACATATGACCATTGGTTGAAGGAATGGGGAATGTTTAGCTTGGAAAACACTTAGGGGAAGAATTATAACTGTCAGTCAATAGACATTTTTAGAACCTTTCTTATTAATGTCTTTAACTGTTTGAAGGACTACCATTTAGAAGAAAACTTGTTCTGCTGGGCTCCAGAGGATAGGTTGAGGAGCAATGGGGGGCTACCTCAAAAGGTAGGGGATTCCCCTCTCTTGAGGTCTTCAAGGAGAGACCAGATGACCCTTGTTGGGGATGTGTTAGATTTTTTTGAAAATTAGAAATCTTGTTCAAGTATGAGTTATATTAGATAGCTTCAGGTTCCCTCCAACTCAGATTCTGTAACTCTAAATGTATCCTGGAGCTACATAAAATAAATCTAAGTCCTCTGTCATAACGTAACCCTTGAAGACAGCCAGTACCTACCACCTCCTCTAACTTTTCTCTAAGGTAAACACCCTCAGTTCCCTGATTTATTGATTTATAGAATCTGAGTGACTTATAATTTTGCCTTTTTATCTTTAATCCATATCCATGTCTTTAGGGGTTTGCAGTATTTATAGCCACATCAAAATTCTCTTGTTTTTAAAAGAAAGCTTCCGGGGGCAGCTGGGTAGCTCAGTGGATTGAGAGCCAGGCCTAGAGACGGGAGGTCCTAGGTTCAAATCTGGCCTCAGACACTTCCCAGCTGTGTGACCCTGGGCAAGTCACTTGACCCCCATTGCCTACCCTTACCATTCTTCCACCTATAAGTCAATACACAGAAGTTAAGGGTTTAAAATAAAAAAAAGAAAACTTCCAAAGAAAGCACTTGGAGATGTATAAAGATACCTTAGTACAGTATCCTTTCTTGAAGGACATGGGCCTTTGTGGGGATGTTATTTATGAGGGTTTTGTTTTTTCCCTCTAGCAAATTTGTACACTTTAGCTTTCCATCATTATTTGCCATCCCCAAGAGACTCTTGCCAGGCTTTTGGAAAGGCAATATGGTACAAGCAGCAAGGTCAGAGTCAGTGTCATAATAGAAAGATCGCTGGTTTTGAAGGCAGAAGAATCTGGATTTGAGTTCTGTCCTAACACTGGATAATCCTAAATGTCCACTTAGCTTCCCTGACCTGAAGTTTACTTGTATATAAAACAAAGGTATATTAATAATATGGAAATAGGTCTTGATCAATGACACATGTAAAACCCAGTGGAATTGCTCTTTGGCTACAGGAGTGGGGGTAGGAGGAGGGAAGGGATAGAACATGAATCATGGAACCATGGAAATATATTCTTAATTAATTAAAGATTTTCAGAGAAAACGAAGGCAATAATCTTTGCACTACTTACCTCATCGGCTTGTTTTGAAGGTATTTTACAAGCCTTTTTGTAGTTCTTACCAACAGTGGGTCCAGGTGTGGTCTAGATCAGTGATTCTCAATCTTTTTTGGTCTACCGTCCCCTTTCCAGAAAAAATATTACTTAGCCCCCTGGAAATTGATTTTTTTTTTTTTAATTTTAATAGCAATTAATAGGAAAGATAAATGCACCTGTGGCCATCACTGCCTTCCTGGATCGCTGCAGCACCCACCAGGGGGCAGTGGCGCCCACTTTGGGAATCACTGGTCTAGAGTCTATGGTGGGCCAGGAGTCCACTCTGAGCAATATGCATAGAGTTGCCATATGTCGGTTTTATGCTCTTTGTGAGCCTTAGTTTCCTCTTCTGTAAAAGTAGATACAGCACCCATCTCCCAGATTTATCATGAGAGTCAAATGAAATAATATATGTAAAAGGGATATACATTGCCAGCTATTATTACAGCATATTCATATAGCACTTTAATTGAAAAAGAAAAACCTATTTGTATAGCACTTGGAGATGTATAAAGTGTTTTCTTTGACACAACTCTGTGAGGTAGGAGTCATTATCCCCACTTTATAGATGGTGAAAGTTACTTTTTCTAGTTTTAAATTCCAAGATCACATGAGAGAAGTCCCAAGTGATTTGCCTGGGAGTCACCTAGCCAGTAAGTATGAAATCTAGAATTTGAATCCATTTCATAATTTCATTTTTTCCCCATTATATCACGTTGCCTTTATGGCTTTATGATTACAAAATACTTGATAGTTGTTCAATCATTTCAGTCATGTCTGACTCTTTGTGACTCTGTTTGGCGTTTCTTGGCAAAGGTACTGGAGTGGGTTGCCATCTCTCCAGTTCATTTTATAGATGAGGAATTGGGGCAAATAGGGTTAAGTGACTTGCCTAGGGACATACAGTTAGTGCCTGAAGCTGGAATTGAACTCAGGTCCACAACTCCAGATCCTTATGCTCTATCCACTGTACCACCTAGCTGCCCAACAAAGTGCTTCGGATGCATTATATCCAGGTAAATTCCTTGATAGGATGAACCAAGAATAGCCTCAAGTTTTCCAGGATTTTTTTAAGTGCTCAATTTGGAATTGGGAATTACTAGTTTCAGATCCAGAGCTGGACGCTTAATGGCTATATGACTACAAGCAAGTCACTTAGCCTCTCTGAACCTCAGTTTCCTCATCTGTAAAATGGGGATAACACTATTCATAGCTATTCACCTCCCTGGGTTATTATGAGACTCAGTTGTGCTAATGTGCATAAGAGAATCTGTATACTTTAAAGGGCTATGTAAATGTTAGCTATTATCAAACCTTTCAATCCAATTGTGTGACAAAGGGTGGATGAACTTCATGGAAGATTTTAAATTTTGAGCCAAAAAGGAACAGGTTAGTCAATCGTTTGGCTTTCCCCCCCTTTTTTACCAATACCCAAAGAACTTTTTTTTTAAACCCCATCTTCTGTCTACAATTATGGGATTGAGATTTAGTGATTAAACCTTTCCTATGAAATAAGAAATGGTTATTTAGGCTGTATCCCTGTCTTGCCCAGTTAGTCTGGAAGTATGTATAGTGGCCACTGTTAATATAACAACTTTTGTATATGTGCAACTCTCTTTTGGGAAATCCGTCTCGTACCCTTTTCCAACACGAAGCCCAGGTAATTTACGCATGGCAACACCCACTGAATCTTAATTTTGGAAATTTTGTGTCCCCTTTTGCATAGCTCTTGCAACAGATATTTGCTGTCCCTTTGACAGATTCGGACACTTGGTGACATTAGCAAAAGATCATCCACATAATGTACTAGCTTGCTCTCAGTGAATATGATGGTTTCAAGATCTCTTTGAAGGATTTGGCAAAAGATATTCGCGCTTTCTGCGAATCCCTGTGGAATTTGCGTCCAGCAGAGTTGTTTTCCCTCCCAATAAAATGCAAAAATCTTCTGACTGGACTCATGCAGAGGTACAGTAAAATATGCACAGCACAGGTCCACGACCGTGAACCAGGCTGCATTACTTGGAATCTCGGTGATGATATTTGCCGGGCTAGGTACCACTGCATGTCCCTTCTTAACAAAATTATTCACTGCTCTTAGATCCTGCACAAAACGCCATTGTGTCTTGCCATTTGGATCTTTCTTCGGCTTCTTAATGGGTAAAATTGGTGTGTTGTACTCAGATATAGTGTAGACCAAAATGCCTTGTTCTAGGAGACTTTGGATAATGGGTCTGATACCCTCTGTGGCCTCTTTATTCAACTTATACTGAGGGATTCTAGGTGGAGTGTACCCTCTTTCACTTCTATCTTAACTGGGGTGGCAGATTTCAAAATTCCCACATCGGTTGAATGCTTAGCCCAAACCTCCTCTGGGATATCTTCTGGTATTTCAAAGATACTCCCTATGTGTTGTTCCTCCTCATCACCCTCCACTTGCCCCAGGAATAGCAAGGGATGGTGCTTGAGTGACTGTTTGGGTAAGTGTAGGAATATCTGTCCTGACCTATCACACTGGATAGTGGCACCTAATTTACAAAGAACATCCCTCCCCAGGAGATTGGATGGACAACTGGGTATCAACAAAAAAGAATGATCTAAAGTCATTGGGCCTATTTTCACCATCTTAGATCTTAGCTTGGGCACCAACTCCATTTGCCCAGTGGCTCCTTTTACTCTCACAGACCCCATTAGAGCACAATTTTCTGGTGCTGATGTCAACACAGACCGGGTTGCTCCAGTATCAATAAGAGCAGGATAGATTTGATCTCCTATTGTTACCATAACCAAAGGTTCCCTGTCTTTAGCTGTCTGATCAACAGGTACCAAAGGTGTTTCTATCTCTATGTCCCCTAAATCCCACCGATCTTGTTCTAGGACTTCTGTCTGTGCTGGTTCAGGATTCTGTGAGTGCAATGATGGTAAGTCTCCTTCAACAATGGCTTGTTGGACTGCCAATGCCTGAATTGGCATCCCTGGACTGTTCATGGGCCTATCAGTGTCAAAGTGTACTTCAGTTTTTCCAGACCATGAGTAAGGTAGAGTGTCCTTCTCTTCACTGAACATGCTTTGCAGGACTTTAGCAAAGTTAGATTCAGGAGAGGTATTCCTCTGCATTAAAGGAAATTCTACAGAATTGGGAATGTGTTTTTGGTTCATGACTACATCCCAATCCTGTGAGTCTATGTTTTCTTCTTGTATTTGCTCCCTAGACTCCGTGTCAGTAACAGGAAACTCAACTCTAGATGTATTTTGCATAGGAAACAAAGTCAGTGTTGTAGATTCTTCCTTTGTCCCTATTGATGTCATTTTGTTCCTCTCTTGGCTACTGACATTTATGAAACTGAATTCCTTTAAATGCATTAACTCAGAATCTACTCCAAAGGCAGCTCTCTTTGGAGTATCACAGGCTTGAAAGTGTGCTACGTCTTCATGCACTTGACCCTGAAGTAGGCTTGGTACAAATTCTCTAGCTCCAGGATCTAGCTTTAAAATTCCTCTAGACTTGTAGCTACTAGAGTTTTCACTTTCCCTTCCCACTTCCCTAGTTGGTGATAGAGAAGAGGTTGTGCCTGTGTCTGAGAATTCAGCACTTTCCTTCTCAATGGTCTGTAGGAGCCCATCTCCCTTATTGACACTGTTCATTTCCAAGAGATCCTCATTAGAACAGCTGTCTATATTCATTGCCCTTGCTGTTTGGCTTTGCTGTATATGTAAATGATCCACAGTCTTACTACAGAATGGTTCTGTCCCCCCATAGTGAGAATCAAGGAATGCTACTTTCTTTAAGCTTTTATCAAGAACTTGTGCAGATGTGCCTGATTTTCTGTCAGTGTACCCCATATCACTGTTTCCTTTCCCATAAATTCTCTCCTTAATTTCTATTATATCTTCCTCCATTTGCAACTCCTCCTCAGTCATATCTTTGTAACTTTGTGTTACCTCCTCCAACCCATAACTCATAATATCTTCTGCACCTATTTTGTTCTTCTCACATTCCTTTGCTACATCATTATCACTGCCTTTCTCTTTTCTTGCAACAACTGCTTTCTCTAAGGCTGCTTCCTCGGTTCATAATGTACGAGGTCTAGCACCTTGGGACAGGTATTCTTCCATTTTTGACAAGCTTGGGGACCTACTAAACTTTGCACAGTCATGGTCACAACATCTGGCCTTAACCTTATCACTGTATCTACTATTGTTGTCCCTGTTGTTATTATTGTTGGTGTTATTATTGTATCTGGAATTGTAGTATGTATTCCTCCTGTTGTTATTGTTATTATTCCTGTTTCCAAAGTTAATCTGAGACTTATATCTACAATCCCGTACCACGTGGCCAATTTTTGAACAAAGGAAACATCTCTTAATTTTGTAGTTAGCACTGCCACTAGATTGTCTAGGCCTGCTTTGGCTCTTCTGATTGGTGGACATCAGAGCCATATTTTTTATTTCTTCTACCTCTCTGGCCTTCTGAGCTTCCCTCAATTGCTTTTTAAGCTCAGCAATCTCTTGATCTTTTTCAGAGTTTCTAGATGTTTTAGAGTCACTATCCTTTGAGTCATGGACATAAGCTGCTGTTTTTCTCAATTCCTCAATGGGCATGGTCTCCCATTGTGGGCAATGCAGTCTAAAATAGGTTTGAATGTAATTTTGACTCCCTTTTACAAATTGCCTCCTGATATGCTGAATGTTGTCTTCAGCAGTCATGTCCCTGAACCCTAGAATAGTCTCTCCAGCTTCCAGCAGTCTATCTAGATATAAGCTTGGATGTTCCTCCTCCCCCTGCTTTAACTTTTCAAATGAGCCCCATGCATTTGATCGTTTAGCGTGGAGTCTCATCGCCTCTGCCAAGTCCTCCCTGCGTCTCCTGAGATACGTCATGTTTGCATGAGATGACAGCTCTAGATCTTGATGTTGCTCAGGCCATGATGCTAGGTTGGGATTGTTCCTTGTTTCTGCCAGAAATTTAGCTTTTTCACTTGGGGTAAATAGTTCTGTTAATAAGAGTTCCACATCTTCAAAATTTGGATTATACAGCCTGACTGCCCATTTGAATTCTTTTATCACCTTATGTGGATTTTCGAAGAACTGGGGGAACCTCCTTTTTAAAATCTCTAGATCCCCTCCAGTAAATGGTTTATATCCTTTAACATGTATAATCCCAGCATCCGGTTATACAATTGTTCTGTCTGTAATAGGAAGTATTGTTACAGGAGCTGCCTCTGCCCCTGCAACTTCTTGCTTTTCTGGGTTGTCCTTTTTAATCTCTTGTTGTTTTTCACCCCCTTTCTTTGTTGTGACCGTGCTTTCTATGATTTCCAGCTGCATAATTATCCTAGCATCAAGTTCTTTCCCTTCCCTTATTTGTTTGTTAATTTCTATTAGTGTTTTCATGTACTCCAACATTTTTTCCATAGCTGGGTCAGTAACCTTAGTGTTTCCAAAAGTAAAAGCCAGTATCTTTCTTAAAATCATTAGGGCTCCATATCCAGTGGCAGTCATGGCTATGCCTGTTGGTACATAAGCCAATGCCTCTCCAACTGTAATTGTTAACCATAGATAAATGTCATAAAATTCTATTATTGACCTAAAAAATTGGGGAATAGTGACAAACCAAAATGTAGTACAGGTTTGCCAAATCCCATAAATTAAAACAGCAGAGTACCCCAAGATAACAATTGCTCTGTTTAACATGTCAGCCATCTTATCTCTTCTCCACTAGGTCCTATAGTACAAATCCTAGGCTGGCTGGCCAAAACTGTTATGATCATAATAACAGATAGTTTGGAGAAGCAGATAAAATGTTCAGGGCCAGATAGCTGCTCTAAGTTAAGAGCCAGAGATTGACAGGCTACAGTGAGGAAAGGAGGGGGTAAAACACTCCTGGCTCTCTTGCTATTGATAAATATTTTACTCTCTAATTGCTAAGTAATTATATAATTATATTAATGAAGAATAGTAATGACAAATAGGCTAATCCTATGAGTAGAAATCACTAGCTTATGCTATAATGGTTTCTCAGGAGAAACCCCAAGTCAGGAGAAACAAACAGAGTATCTGCTCACATCCAATCCCACAAAATAACTGTTTTCAACCCTTCTCAACTGCCCCTTACCCAAAGTTCTCCAAGGGGGTCCCCTGGAATTCTGGGTGAGGCTCTCCCTGTACCTTTGCAGGGATTCCATGCTTTGCATCTGCACACAACACCACTAATGGGTTCAATCCCATTACTGATTGGCACAGTAACTCTGTTGCCAACCTGAGCTAGTTCACCCTCTCCTGAAGTACCTCCGTGGCCCTTTTGTCATAGCGCTCCACAATACGGTGGTTAACCATATTGGTGACAGGGAAACTCTATGGACTCCAGCCCTGCTGCAGCCCAGAACTCCTGAGCTCAAACAATCCATCAGCCTCAGCCTCCAGGTAGCTGAGATTGAGATATGCCGCCATGCTTGACTGAGAAAATATTTAAAATTAAACTTCATGAAATCTCTCCATAACATTGTAGGACTGTAGGAATTAGAACTGGAAGAGATCTTCTCTTCTAATATTTTCATTTTGCAGATCAGGAAATGGACACACCACCATTTTCTTCTTCTCTTTTTTTTCTTTTAATGAAAGGAAAGAAACTATTAATTGGGGCCAAGAAAAAGTTTGAAGGGGAGAGTATATTACTATCAGATTATGATCTCAGCTGTTGTTTTAGCTACTCAACCTTTGTGAACCTTAGTTCTTCATCCTTAGAGAGGAATAATTCTACAACGAGTACTACTATTTATATAGTACTTTTAAGGTTTTCAAAGAAAACATTTCACAAACATTATCTCATTGAGCCTTACCAGAACCCTGTGAAGAAGGAGATCTTGTTTATCCTCATTTTTTCAGTTAAAGAAACTGAGGCAGACAGTAGTAAAGATCGCATAGCTAAGCTTGAGGTGGGATTTGAACCTTGATCCTCCTGACTCCAAGTCCAGTGCTCTATCCACCATGTCACTTAGCTGCTAGTTACCTTACTGGGCTGTTGTGATGATCAAATTAAATTGCAGGTAAAACACTAATAACATTATATATGTTAGATAGGTAGATAGATAGATAGATAGATAGATAGATAGATAGATAGATAGATAGATAGATAGATAGATAGATAGATGGATGGATGTTAGCTAGGGCAGCAAGGTGGTGCAGTGGATAGAGTATCATAGTCAGGGAGTCCAGAATTCAAATTTGGACTCGGATACTAGCTATGTGACTCTGGGCAAGCTCCTTCATCCTGCTTGCCTCAGTTTCCTCATCTGTAGAATGAGTTGGAGAAAGAAATGGAGTCATGAAGAGTCAGCATGACCAAAAAATATCTGAACAAGATGTTATCTGTTATGATTATTGGTATATCTTGTGCAGATCCCCTTCCATACCTTATCTGGCATGAATCCTTACTCACCAGATAAGAAGCTTATCACCTATGTGACAGAATTTCAGAAAGTGATTGCTGGGTTAAACTCTACAAATGGATTTTGTTGCTTACCATGAGAAACTAATGTCTCTCTATGGCCATAGAACTAAGGATTTCAAGCCACTTTGTCAAGAGATGAGTATGTGCAAAACACGGAACTCAAAGCTAACAGAGATGAAAAGATGAGTATGACAAAGATTCTTTCTTCAAGGTCCTTTCATCTAAGGGAGATAAGCTATATCCACAAAATTGTTATATTGGAAAGTAGACTTGGCCAGAAAGAGAGTGCAAAGAGTTCTGGATTTGAATTCAGGAAGCCCTCCCACTCCTAACAAAAGTAGTTTTGTCCATGAGAAAGTCATTTGAATTTCCCTAAGTCTTGGATTCCTCATCTGTAAAATGGATATGAGGGGGCAGCTGGGTAGCTCAGTGGAGTGAGAGTCAGGCCTAGAGACAGGAGGTCCTAGGTTCAAACCCGGCCTCAGCCACTTCCCAGCTGTGTGACCCTGGGCAAGTCACTTGACCCCCATTGCCCACCCTTACCAATCTTCCACCTATGAGACAATACACCAAAGTACAAGGGTTTAAAAAAAAAAATGGATACGATAGAGTAGTATTTACCTAATAGGATTGTTTTGAGGCTTGCCTGAAATATTTACAAAACACTTTATAAACCTTAAAGGACTATAATTGATTCAGTGGCAATATTTATAATTAATATAAGTGCTTAGAACAACTACAAAGTGCTGTGTAAATTCCTAGGAAGGCAAGATAATGTTTTCACTCCAGAGCCAGTAAAGGTGTCACAGAGGAGGTGATATTTGACCAGAATCTTGAAGAATAGGTATATCAACAACAGAAATGGGTATGAGGGATGGGAGGTTACAGGGAATTCTGGTTATCGGAATAGTGTTGACCAAAAGATCATTTTGGTAAAGAGGAGAGTCCTTGAGTCTAAGCAATTCTAGGTGTAGAAATGGCAAACAAAGGATTGTTTTGTTGGGGTGGACAGCCTTGGCTGGGGCATGGGATATATAATTATGTGAGATAAGACTGGGAGGGTAGAGGGATACCTATCCCTGGAGTGCTTTGAATGCTAGGTCTAGGAGTTTGAAATTCATTGAAGTGTGTGAAAAGTCTCTGTTAGAGGGGTGACATGATATGAAGTCTTTAAAATGTGGATAAGGAAGATTCATCAAGCAACTTGTGGAAGATGGATTTGACTGGTGCCTTGGAGAGGGTTAGAAGGTGATCACCATTATCTATGGCAGAGTTCACCAGGGAGCTAAACTAAGGCTTCAGCAGTTATGGTGGGAAAGGAAAGGAGAACAAGAGAGATGATAGCCATTGTGAAAGTTGAATTACCAGGATTTAAGTCAGTGGATTAGAAGGATGTAGACAGGAGTCTGTTTTTGAGAGCTGAAGGAACAGCTTTCTAGATTTCTAGAATGGCTGCCTCAAAAATCTACTGATGTGTCACAATTTTTAATCCATGAGATAGCAAAAAAAAAAAAATTGCAGATAGGAATAGAGAAGAATATAGAAATAGGATCATGTACTCACTGCATTTTTTCTAGATATCTTATCTTTACAACCCAAAAGTTTCATATCAAACTGTATTCTTTAGGGGGGAAAGGGAGGAAATTGACTAGGTCAAAGGATTTTGGTTTTTTAAAAAACTCTTACCTATTGTCTTGGAATCTATATTAAGTATCAGTTCCATGGCAGAAGAGGGGTAAGGGCTAGGCAATTGGAGCCAGGTGACTTGTCCAGGGTCATACATTCAGGAAGTATCTATCTGAGGCCAGATCTGAATGTAGGACCTTCTATCTCCAGGCTTGGCTCTACTCAATTGAGCCACTTAGCTGCCCCCAGGACAGAGATTTTTAACCTAAAATCTGTGAAGTTTTAAAATATATATATTTTCATAAATATATCCATCCCAAATAAAAGCCCTCCCTTGTAACAGTAAGATAGTCAAACATAACATAATTGTGTTACAATGATTGCCTGAAAAGGTATATCTCATTCTGCACCTACAATCCATCTCCTCTCCACCAAGAGGTAGGTGGGAGACATGCTTTGTCAGTAGCCTTCTTAAATGATTGGGAAATTGCTATGATTCAATATAATTGGTTTTCTTTGTAATCCTATATATTTTATTTTATACATTTAAAAACATTATTCCTAAAAGGTGTCCATATGCTTTACAGAACTGTCAAAGGGGTCTGTAACACAAAAAAAAGATTAAGAATCTTTGGGGATATGGTTTTGGGAGGGTGGGGTTTGGTGGCTGTGCAAGATGAGAAATATAGGTCTGAGTACAAGGTGTGTCTGGAATGCCCAGGCATATGCTGCTATCTCCCCCCAAAAAAATGTTATTTGGTCTCTTATTTTTATTTGTGTGTTTTTAAAGTAAAGTTTGTTTGTTATTTTCTTTAAAATTAAGTTCAGTTTTCACTTTTTTGGTTTGGTAAATAAGAATGTCCTTTATGAATGAGGGTTCTGTAAATGTTTGTCTTTAAAATAAAGTTCCCTAGACTCAGAGCCTAATGAAAATATGTTTGGCCTCTGATGGAGCACCTTTGGAAGAAATCATATGTCATATTTTTAATGCACAGCAAAATGGATGAGAGGGTGGGTTTTGACAGCAATTATTAAATCTAAGCCTCTAGGGAGGATTCTTTGAGCAGGGAGTGGCAGGGGAGCAGGCCCAGCTGTTATAGCTATTTGAGGATCTGTTAACCTTCTTAGGAGAAGACTGGATTAAACTGTGAAAAAGAGGCCCATTTTCCCCATTTAAGAAAGAATAGAAAGAAGTCATCTTTTTCTGGGGCTTTATCTCAAGTGGAGGTATTAAGTAGTTGGAGGGTGAAGGACTTAATTCAAATTATAGTCACATTTCACTGACCCAGAGAATCAGCAAAGAAATAGAACTATAAAGGTCTATGGACGATGAAAAGAGATGTTCCAAAGTCCAGGTGTATGTAAAACACATGCCTTTATCCAAAAAGAGAGTGAACCCCCACAGGCTCTCACAAGGCTCTTTTCTCCCTATATTTTCCATCTAACTTACTTTTATTATGAACTAAAGATTCATCAGTAAACACAAACATAGGGGGCAGCTGGGTAGCTCAGTGGATTGAGAGCCAGACCTAGAGGCAGGAGGTCCTAGGTTCAAATCTGGCCTCAGACACTTCCCAGCTGACCCTGGGCAAGTCACTTGACCCCCATTGCCCACCCTTACCACTCTTCCACCTATAAGTCAATACACAGAAGTTAAGGGTTTAAAATTTAAAAAATAAATAAATAAATGAAAATAAACACAAACATACCAGGAAAGCTAGAAAATGAGGATTGTGTCTAAAATTGTGACTGTTAAATAGAACTTGATTTTTAAAAGACATATTAAATTTAATGTAGTAATGTCAACATTGTCTTGTTCGTTTATTTCTGAACTTACTTCCCATTTTCTGGTTTTGTTTTTTTTTTTACATTTTTGTCTGTTTTTTTTCTTTCTTTTTTTTGTGTGTGTAACTATCACTACCCTCTCAATTCAAATAAAAACCCTCCCCTATAACAATAGTTTAATCAATCCTAATATATTTATGTTGTAATGGCTATCTGAAAAATATCTCATTCTGTACCTACAGTCCATCAGCTCTCAACATGGAGATGAAAGCAAGTCACTTAACACTTAACTTAAGATATATGTATGTCTTAGTTCCTTATTTGTAAAATGAGCTGGAGAAGGAAATGACAAACCAGTTTGTCAAGAAATCCCCAAATGGAGTCACAAAGAATGAGATACCATTTAATAACAACAACCCATACATCTCCTTCTTTATGTTTTATCTCTTTGAGGTATATTCCTAGCAGTGGTATTGCTTGGTCAAGATTATTCAGTGTCCTTCCCAGAAGTTAGGCCAAGAAGCTATTGCATGATCAGGGACCACACTCTGGTCAAAGCATCTGGGCAGGCAAGCTAACTAACAGGCCTCAAAGTGCCTCAAAGTGAATCAGGAGGTGTCTGCTCCAAGAATGGGGAGACTTCCCCCTGGTTGAATAAGTGGATGAGAAGAAATTATTACAAAAGTTATGGTGGAAGCAGGCTCTATGGGGTGCTTAGGGCTTGATCAGACATCAAAGACACCAAAGTCATCTACTGATCACTAGTCATCCTGACTTTTGTCTTGCATATAGACTTAGATAATTCTGGAAAAGAGAGGCTAATAAGTTTGTGTACCTTTGCCTCACTTAAATCCATCACCCATGAAGTCATTTGTCCTCTTCAAAAAGGAAGAACTAGCAAAGGCATGCCTTTCCTCTTTGGCCTTTTTCTTTAATTTAAATTTATTTATTTGTTTGTTACATTAAAATACCCAGCTAAACCCTTCCCTTCTTCTTTCCCTCTCATTAGAAAAGGCAGCATCTAAAAAATATATATGTATATATATATAATATGTATATATATATAAAAAACTGTTATTTATTAGATTTTTTCCTGGAAGTGAACATACACTCCTTTAGACAATATTTCTGTTGCTGTATGTAATATTCTTTTCATTCTTCTCATTTCACTCTTCATGATTTCATGTAGATCTTTCCAATTTTCTAAAATTAATTTGTTGTTATTTCTTATGGCTCAGTAGTATTCCATCAGAATCATATGCTACAAATTGTTTAGTCTTTTCTTTAAAGTGATGAAGATTAAAATTTGAAGGGATGCTCTCTGGCATTTTTCACTTCCCACTTATTCTCCAGCCATCTCATAACCTATGCAACCCTGTAGCCTTCATATGTTTTTACTCCCACTAGAACGGAAGCTCTTTTATTGCAGGAGCTGTTTTTGATTTTGTTATTTGTAGTAATTTAGCCTAATAAAATATTTTCAAATTTTTTTTGTCTCATAATCCCTTTATACTCTTAAAAATGATTGAGGGCATAGAGCTTTTGTTTAGTTTGTTTATAACTATCTACCAATATAAACTTTCCGGGGATGTCCACATAGATGATGAGGTTAATGCATTCATGGCAGAATGAGTTCTTTGGAGGCTGTGAAAGTGTAATAGAGAAGAGGTATTAGGCTGCCTATCAAGTTGAAGATGCACAGAGCCATTGTGCTGACCTCGTTGTTGTATGCTGGTGAAACCTGGATACCAGTAGCAGTCCAGAAAATTGAAAGGTCGCCATTTGAATTGTCTTAGGAAAATTCTAAAGATGATCTGGCAAGGTAAGGTACTGGACATTGGGGTCTTGAGCTGAGAGCATTTACACTCTACTGGAGAGAGTGAAATCCAAATGGCCTAGCCATTTACCCTGTAATGGTGAGGCACCAGGGATGTTAACTATTATTATTAAAATGTAACTAAATGGTTTGTGGGTTCACACTGGGTTGAAGGAGAGACAGGACCAACCAGGATAGGGAGACCAGGGTTTACTACCAAGCTTTTAACTAAAACAGGAATGGCAGTTGGCCCAACAGTCACTTAGCCACCCTAGGAACCAGGGTCTATGGAACCAGCAGGCTAAGGTAAAAGTTTATACAGTTTAATTGAGGGAAATAATAATGAAGGATGGGAATAAGGGATTCTATACTTGAAACCTAAGGGCAAACCACAGGGGGCAGGGAAGGACTTAACTACACTATCCTATTGACCTAAGCCAGGCAGGGCCCAAAGGAAGCAGTACTGAAGTCACAGGGAGGCTCCTCCAATCCTAGTTCCAGCCAGGTTTGGTCAGCTCAGCTAAAGGGCCAATTGGGGTCTTATGGTAATCCAAGGACGGTCACAGGATGCCAAGAGCCAACTCTACCAGGTGATCCAAGGTAACCAGGTAGGGAGAGTGAGTTTGAAATTCTGTCCACCAGATCACAAACCACTTCCCCACTTAGTGCTGCTCTGCAGGTCAGTTGTCCACTTGCTGAAAGCCTTCAACTCTCAGGATCCCAGGGAATCTGGATGCAATTTTTTTCCTTACTCTGAGATCTCCCAGGGTTAGCAACAGTTATGTCCCAACCACTAATGGAGTCTCTCTCAGAGCACAAGCCCCACTTCCTGCTCCTTCATTCCATCTTGGAATCCTCCAGCCCTTCCTGCTAGGTCCAACACTAATACTAAATTAATTGCTAAATAACCCTCACAACAGTCCTGAAAGCCAAATGCACTTTTACCTAAATGAGAAGCAAAAAAGAGCAAAGACACTCTCAAGGACTTTGAAGAACCTTTACAAGGTTAAATGTAATGGTTGGACAATGATTTTATGAGATTACATGGTCACCAATATTTATTATATCTCGAGTCAGAAATTTATTTACAAATATTACAAAATGGAGAGGAAACAATAAAGTAGAGAAATGTGAAGAGGTTAGAGAGGTTATCTATCCTGTGAACCTAAATGTTTACTCCAGGCCTGCCTAATCCAGGCAGAAATTAACTCTCAACCAGGAAGGCTGATGGTGAGTATCCACTTGGCCTCCTCCAAGATGGAAGCTAGTCTCTTAGGAAACTAGGAAAGGAGTCAGCCTTTCACTCACCCAAGGAAGTAGTCCAGGAGTCAGAGTCTAAATTGAGATCCATGATCCAAGCCTTAGCCTCCAGCAAAGCTCCCTCAAAGACTCCCCAGCCAGAAGACTATCTATCTTCAGAAAACAATCTCTTCAGACTATCTTCTCAAAGACAATCTGCTCTGAGGGAGTTCAGCAGAAGTACTTTTTCATGCATTCATTCAAAGTCTCTCAACCATCAACATTTTCCTTTTATTATCATCTTTGCCAATCTGAGGGATGCAAGGAAGAATCTGAGATTTTAAATGTTTGTTTCTCTTATTAGTCATTTTGAGCACCACCCCCATATTATTATTGATAGCATATATGTCTTCCTTTGAGAACTGCATAGTCTGTCTTTTGATCATTTATTCATTGGGGAATAGCTCTTGCTCTTTCATATTTGCATTAATTTCCTATTGAATTTGGATGTCAGAGAAATTTGCTGGTAAAGACTTTTCCCCTGGTTACATATTCTCCTAATTCTAACTGCATTGCTACTATTAAAAAGACTTTGGGGTCACATGATCAATAAGTTGGAAGACTAGATATCTTCTTTGATCCTAAATAGAACTTAACAAAATAGAAATTATGTATAAGAGATAATGTTTTCATTAATGTAAAGCCTTTTAAATTCTTTATAATTGAGATTGTCCATTTTATCACCTGTGGTCCCTTGTTTGATCAAGAACTCTTTCCCTATCCAGAGTTATAAGAACTATCTCAATTGTTGATTATATGACCTTTTATATGTAGGTCATATATATTTGGAGCTTATTGTGGTACATGGTGTGAAAAATTGCTCTATATCTAATTTTTGCCAGACTTCTTCCCAATGTCCCCAGTGGTTTTTATTGAATGATGAATTCTTACCCCAGTAGTTGTCTTTGAACACTATACTGCTATGTTCAATTGCCTCTGGATCTAGCATTTCCACTGATTGAACAACTTTTCTATGGTTGTAATGATTATTGCTTAGTAGTATTTTTTTGAGATCCAGTACTTCCAAGCTCCTTTCCTCTTCCTTTAGATATTTAAATTTAAAATACTTTAATTGTATTTCTGACCAGTCAGTGATTTAGTTTCCAAACATACAGCAGATTCCTTGGTGACCTTAGTTCCCCAAAATTTACTCATCTCTAGGGAGATAGCTCACAAATCTCTGGAGCTCCACCAATAGCCTAGTGGACTACCTAGAACTGAATGGCTTGGGGACTAGAGATAGGAAGTCTTAGATTCAAATGTGGCTTTAGATACTTCCTTGCCATATGACACTGGGCAAATCACTTAACCCCAAAGTAACCCTTCTGCCTTGGAATCAATATCAATTTTAAGACAGAAGGTAAGGATTAAAAAAAAACAAACAAACAACTGAATGGTCTCAAGGTAGGTGTCCAAAACAGAACTCATCTTTTCCCCAAACCCATCCCATTAATGAACTTCCTTTTCCTCTTTTTGACTAGGGCTCTACTTTGTTTCCAGTTACCCAGGTTCACAACATGCGGTATCCTGAGCATTATTGAATTTTCTCTTGTCCTTTTAGCACCTCAGGAGTACTAGAATATCAGATGAATTATTTTTTCATGTTATAGC
Organism: Gracilinanus agilis; assembly: GCF_016433145.1. NCBI lineage: Eukaryota > Metazoa > Chordata > Mammalia > Didelphimorphia > Didelphidae > Gracilinanus > Gracilinanus agilis. Next base: position 170,021,121 of record NC_058131.1, on the reverse strand, counting down.
CAAATAACTGTCCCGCCTCCTCATCTGGTCCTTTGTGTTTTTTAAAATGTACTTTATGGGGGGGCAGCTGGGTAGCTTGGTAGACTGAGAGCCAGGCCTAGAGATGGGAGGTCCTAGGTTCAAATCTGGCCTCAGACACTTCCCAGCTGTGTGACCCTGGGCAAACCAATACATAGTATTAACTCCAAGATGGAAGGTAAAGGTTTTAAAAAAAAAAAAGAAAGAAAGAAAGAAAATGTACTTTATGCCTCTTCTTACATAGATGTTGATAGACATTAGAGCTGAAAGGTTGTTGGTGATTTTCTGTAGTCTTTTCATGTTTCCCATGTGCTTTTCCATTAATCTGGATTATTTATAATTGAATTCTTTCTAGATTGTGATTGTCCGTGATTCTCATGCCACGTAAGCTTTATTGGAAAAACATTGGTGTTATGGGGTTGGGTTTGTGTTGGGCTGGTCCACACTCTTCCACCAGCTCTGGAGAGAGCTCGCCCAGGCTTTTCAAAGCTCGTGCCAGTGTTGTTCAGTTGTTTCAGTTATGTGCAACTCTTTGGATTCTTGGGCTTCATGCTGGATCATTAAGGTACACGTTTCAAGATGCAGTGGACAATCTGGCTCTCCAGCGCCTGCAAGCCTGACTATTTATAGAAGCCCATCCATCCAACCATACCAGCAGCTCCCCACCCCACCCCCTTCACTGACAAAGAGGTTCAGATGTTTCTATGCCAATGCACAGAAGGTGGGGAACTGAATCAGCGGCTTTACCAAGAAGGTAAATGAGACCTCCCAGCAACAAGCTATGCCTTTAGAAAAACGCTTATACAGTATAGGCAAGGGCATGTAACTAAGAATAAATATCGAAGGAGTGAGTGGCAGGGATGCAACTTTATAATAAAGGCAAAACAAACAAACAAAAAGGGCTTTTGGTTATATTGGCAGATGAGGGAGGAACTGGAAGTAATAAGATCCTTCCTCTGAGCAGATGGAAGAATGAAGTTGGTTAATCCAGAGAAGGTAGAAAACTATGGTTTTTAAAGCTTAAAACTGCACTAAGGCCTTTGGATCACCTTCTACTCATTTCCTGTTTCGCATCTAGAATAAATGATCCTGCAGAATGAGAACAGAACAAAGATGATTAATAAACTGAACACTGAGCTGCGTGAGATGGTGAAAGAGTAATAGGCCATTTGGCCTGGACAAATTCTATTTTAGGGTATAAAAAAATCTAAGGAAACCAGGAAAGATTTTTGATGGACTGTTGTTATTCAATTGTTTTTTCAATCCTTACTCCTGATCCCATTTGGGGTTTTCTTGGCAAAGATACTCGAGTGGTTTGCCATTTCATCTTCTCCAGCTCATTTTAGAGATGAAGAAACTGGAGCAAATTGTCCAGCTGAGGAAACTGAGGTAAACAGAAGTTAAGTAACTTGCCCAGGGTCAAACAACTAAGTTTCTGAAGTCAGATTTGAATTCAGGAAGATTTGAACTCTAGGCCTAGCACTCGATCCACTGTGTCATCTGGCAGTGGATAGAACTTTGAGTCTAGAGTTAGGGAGATGAGATTTCAAATCCACTCTCAATCATTTACTAGCTGTGTAACCCTGGGCACGTTAACTTCTGTTCACCTCAATTTCTTAAGCTGGACAATGGGAATAATAATAGCATCTAATCTCATAGAATTCTTATGAGTTTAGAGTAAGATATCTGCAAAGCACTTAGCACAAAGCCTGGTGCAGAGTACTTAATAAATAATTGTGCCTTTCCTTCCTTCCAATAGAACACAAGCTAGGGCCATATCTTCCTAGTTGGAAAAACTTTGGATTTGGGTCTTAAGAGAAGGAGGGCCCAAGAGGATTAGTAGCATTTAAGTTTGGCTCCATAATAAAAGGCTGGACACCAGGAATTGAAATCTTTTTGAGAATTCATGAAAGAGACCAAACCACAAAACAGACCTGGTTCAATAAGATAAGTTTATTTTACTTTGGGCTTCTTTTACTTAGAGGTGATATGAATAAGTGAGTTTTTCCACAGCCTTTCTTACATCTCTGGGGTTCCCTTTTTATCTTTCTCCCCTTTTCAGCCACACCCAAGGCTTCAGGACTGTATTATCTCTAAAGGCTATCTCCTGTCCTTAGCTGGTGGGAGTGTCTCTCACTAACACCCTGTTCTCCCTTAATATTGGAACTTTGTAGCTGTCTTTTAACTCACCAACTCCTTTAGGAGTCTTCTTTCCCCTTATCTTTGCAGAAACTTTTGCATTCTGGAAAGACAACTTTGTGTTTGTTTGAGGGTTAGGTGGTGGTTTTTCCTGGAGGAATGAGGCACTAGGAGTATGTAGAAAAGATTTGTGAAGACAAGCCAGGCCCTTTTTTGGTGGGGTGTAGGGTAAAGTTTTCAGATATTATTTCAGATAGACTCTCATTAACCTGTCCTTAGATAATGATGGTAGATCCTTGGAGACTGTGATTTATAGTGCTTGGGTGACCTGTGTTGTAAGAATATATCTTGCATGTTTCTTGTCTCAACTGGTTGCCCAGCCTAACTTGTAGGAGTTATGACTTGAACAAGAGACATTTTATGAAAGATATGATTAAAGAACATCTATGACCGATAATGGAGGTGGACCAGTCATATAGCAAGAATGAAGGACAGATAGAGAGCCAGGCTCCTGGCAAAGCCAAGATAGTAAAAGAACAAGAGTATAACTTTGAAGGGAAAATGGATGAGATTTCCATAGAATGAAGAATCATAAGACCTAGAGACGGGAGGTCCTAGGTTCAAATCTGGCCTCACTCAGACACTTCCCAGCTATGTGACCCTGGGCAAGTCACTTGACCCCCATTGCCCACCCTTACCACTCTTCTACCTACGAGCCAATACAGAGAAGTTAAGGGTTTAAAAAAAAAAAAAAAAAAGGAATGAAGAATCATGCACGAGTTCTGACCTGTATTTCTGGAGAATTCTTTCCTATAATGATGAAATCAGAGCGATTTGAAGTATTATGAAATTCTCTCAACACAGCATCTCCTTTGTCAACTGGGTTTTTTGGGAACCCCAATTTTGCCGCCCCCCCCTCCCCTGAGAACTCACCCTGAGGTCAGTCCCAGACTCACCCATTTCAGACTGAACAACAGAACTTAAAAGTACTTAATGGTCCCTGTTTAGGTAGGACTAGTAGAGAGTCAAATGTTAAGTACCCTTTTTGTCTTAGTAATTTCTCCTTTGTATCAAAGTCCTCTCCCAGGTAGCTCAGCCCTTTCCTTTTGTATCCATTGTAAAGCATCTGCCTCTCTCTGATGATCCAGCCTAGGACTCCTCATTTCCTTGTAGCCTTGTTAAAGCCAGTCAATCATTCTTCCCTGTCCTTAGTTCCCCAAAAGGTATATAAGATCCCCAAGTTCTATTATCTTTGGAGAATCTTCTAACACGTTGGTCCTCCCAGAGATACTGTCCCCAGAGCCCCAGGGTTTTGACCCTGGGTAGTTTTTGTCACTTGGCTCTGTGATAGCGGCTGATTATTATGGACCTATCTCTTTCCTGATTAAAGACTTGGTTTTTCTGACTCCTTTAATTGTTCTATGTTTTTCCAAGTTGACACCTTAAACAGCAAATAATTAAATTCTGATGGCACAAACCTCATTTGCCAGTTTGTTTTTAAGTTCTCTGGTCCCATGGTGGATACCTGATCTACCCAGCCTCATGGAAGCCTTCTCCAAGAGAGAGAATAAAAAAGAGAAAAGGGCAACCAGATAGAGTTCTGGAATACATCCATGAACCAGAGGTGGCACCAGCTGAGATCCAGCCAAGGAGAATGACCGAGAAGGAATAGTTGTACAAATAAGAGGAGGAACAAGAAAGAACTATGTTAGCAATGCTCAGAGAGAAGAGGATGTCCAAGAGAAGGGGTTGGTTAGCAGTGCCAAATGCTACAAAGAGTCAAGAAGGGTGAAGACTGAGAGAAGACTGTGGCATTCTGCAGTTAAGAAATAGTTGGTGATCTTGGAAAGAGCAGTTTCAGCTCTGATGAGCCTGGAAGCCAAGTCAAAAGAAGTTGAGAAATGAGTGGAAGCCTATGAAAGGGAGGAGAGATAAATGAAGCTATCTTGAAGGGATGGCAGGGTCAAGTGAAGGGTTTTGAAGGATGGGGGAGTTGTAGGAGTGTTTGTAGTCAGCAGGCAAAGCATTCTGGGGAAATTTGAGATTTGAGTCATTTTGTGTATGGTGATTACACCTCTTAACCTGGCAAACCCCTTCTAACCCCTTTTTTAATCTACTAGCTAGTTTAAGACTTAATTCACTGAAGCCTTCTTTTGAGTTCAGTCGATACCATCTTACCTATATTTCCAGAGTTGCTTGTTTCTAAGTGGCTGAATTTATACATTTATAAACTACTAAGTGGAGAAGAGAATTTTAAAATAATATAACCTAATCTGATCATTTTACATATGAGAAACTGAGGCTGAGAGCCAATAAAGCTTGTTTCTTTCCCTTGATATTTTTTCACCAAAATAGAATACAGTTTGGGTGGTAGGTGCTTTGTATATGGCATAGTATAATATTACATACCATGTATATAGTATAGGAGTATATGTAGTATAGTAGAAAAAGAATGGATTGGAGTCACATGTCCCTCTTTCAAATTCAACCTCTTTTATTTATTACCTTTGTGACCTTGAGCAGCTCATATATCATTCCTGGGCCTGTTTTCTCATCTTTAAAATGAGGGAAACAGGCTTTATAGCCAAAAGGAACTAGGATTCTTCTCAGTCTTTTTTTTTGTGTGTGTGGAGTCAGGAAGGGAATATTTCTACTCTTCTTTGGTTTGTTTCCTTAGTCTCCTTTTTCTAAGGGAAACAAAACCCCAAAGTTTTCACTTTTCTCTCCTACTTTTTAATTCCATCAGAGCATGAGACTGTAAAAGTAAATGGGATCCATCTAGCCTCTGGCAAAATTAATTTCTATCTATAGATGTCTTTGGAATTAGCTATCTCCCTATTAATGATCCTCTAGTCTAGCCTCAAGAGAAAGTCATTTTAGGTCATTTTCTCACCTGTGGAAGAATCCCTGAATCTGTGTTTCTGAAGAGACTCCAAGACCTCATCTTTAACAGCAGCAACATGCATCAGAATTCCCCATAAACATCTTCGACAACCAAGCATCTAGTCTATCCTTAAATATAGTAACAGCTCACATTAAGATTTGCATTTTTGGTTCACTAGTTTTTCTCACTCTTTGTGACCCCTTCTGGGGTTTTCTTGGCAGAGATACTAGAGTGGTTTGCTGTTTCCTTCTCTGGCTCATTTTACAGAGGAGGAAACTCAGACAAATAGGGTTAAATGACTTGCCCAGGATCACACAGCTAGTGTCTGAGTCCAGATTTGACCTCAGGAAGATGATATTTCTTGACTTCTCGGCCTAATGCTCTGGGCACCATGGTGCCACCTCGCAGCCCAGAAACACGATAAGGGCTTAATAAATGCTTGTTAAATGATTCCTTGGAAGGAAGGAAAGAAATAGATATTCATTAAGTGACAGAAGGAGAAAAAGGAAGGGAAAAACATTTACATAGCGCCTACTGTGATTACTACTATAAATATATATTATCTCATTTTGTCCTCACAAGAACCCTGGGAGGTAAGTTCCCCATTTTATAGTTCAGGAAACTGAGGCAAACAAAGGTTAAGTGATTTGCCCAGGATCAGATAACTAATAAATATCTGAGGCTTGATTTAAACTTGGGTCTTCCTGACCTCAGACCCCATGCTCTATCCACTGGGCCAACTAGCTGACTCAATGCATACATTATTTGAGCCTTACCACAAAACAGAGGAGGAAACTGAGGTTCAGGGAGGTTAATTAGCTTGCTCATAATTACATAGTTAATAATTGTCCAGAGGGGTATAATGTCAAACCCATACTCTCCTGATTCCCCATATTGTCTAATAGCTATGTTGCCTCTCAGAACTGCCTAACAGTGAGGACTATAGGATTTTAGATTTGGCAAAGACCTTAGAGATCTTTCATTTTAACCTTTTTATTTTATAGGTAAGGGAGCTAAGACCCTGAGATCTTTTGATTTATAACTGGAAGTAACCATAGAAGTAAATTAGTCTATACTTTTAATTTTGCAGATAAGGAAACAAGAATTTATTAAGTTCCTACTAAGTTCCAGGCACTATGCTAAGCAATTTATAGCTATTATCTCAATAATCCTAGATGGGTAGGTGCTATTATTATTATCATCCCTGTTTTACTGTTCAGGAAACTGAGGCATATGGAGGTTAAGTGACTTGCCCAGTGTTGCAGATTTGAATTGTCTTCCTAACTCCAGACCCAGTTCTTTATAAACTGTGGTCCTAGGTAAGAGCATTTTATCTAGTTGTCTCTCTCCTACCTCTTTTTTTTAAACCCTTACCTTCTGTCTTAGAATCAATATGGATTCTAAGGCAGAAGAGCAGGAAAGACTAGGCAATTGGGGTTGAATGACTTTTCCAGGGTCACACAGCTAGGAAGTGTCTGAGGCCAGATTCGAACCTAGGTTCTTCTGATTCCAGATCTGACATTCTCTGCACTAAGCTACCTAGTTGCCCTACTTCTCCTTTTAAACCAGACATTAAAGAAATTTACAAAAATATGTAAAACAATGCCATTCTTTTCATTAATTTTGTTTTCAAAAATATGGTTCTTTTTTTCTAAAAATATGTTATTTATGTAACAAGTAGTGGTTTAATTATTTTATTGTTTTTTGTTATATATATAATATATATAAAATAAAACAATTGTTTTATTGTTATTTTAATTAATTAAATGTTATTCTAATATAAAATGTTATTTTATTATATTCTATATGAAATTATATTCTAAAATAAAATGTTATTTTAATGAATTAAAAATATGTTTAAAAAAATGATCAGTTTAAATTTCTAATCTCTTAGCTCCAGGCATTATTTTCTGAACATTCCCAGTTGTTCCAATCAGCCTGCTGACCTCTTTGGCTTCATCTATTTATTTATTCATTCATGTATTTATTTATTTGTTTGTTTGTTTATTTATTTATTCATTCATTCATTTATTTGTTTGTTTGTTTTTAAGCCCTTAACTTCAATCCACTGAGCTACCCAGCGGCCCCTGGCTTTCTTTAAATCCACGGAAATCTCATCTTTTATTGGAAACCTTTCCTAATCCTCCCTCATTCTAGTGCCTTCCCTCAATTTATTATTTCCCATTTTTCCCACGTAGTTTGTTTGCTTGCTTTATTCCCCATTAGACAGCAAGTTCCTCGAGGGCAGGGACTGCTTTTTGCTTCCTTTTTGTATCTCCAGACCTTAACCTGGGCCTGTTTCATAGTAGATTCTTAACAAGTGTTTACTGAATTGAATTGAAGGTGGGCATTTGAAACTGTGTCCCATGGGTCCATGGTAACCTCCAGTATTCCTTTCTTTAATATCCATAAGAAAGAAGTGATTTGGTGAGGGGTGGGGGTGGGAATCCTCCTTATTGAAACAAGAAGGCTAGTTGGGGCTCAGCTGTTCCTTCTCTGCCTCCAGGAATGGAGAGGGTTTTATTTTTAACACTGCTTTCACTCAGGCCTGTTGCCTCGCTTCTGAAGCAGCTAACTATATAAGCCCGAAAGAAAGTGATGGAATGAAGCAGAAGCCTTCTTAATTTTTTTTTTAAGTGAGAGAAATATAAAGCTGAAGAAGCCTAGAATATCATGCTGTGTAATTTAACAACTTTGGCTCGAAACTCCTGTACGTCACACTCTCCAAATGCTGTTTCGTTTTCATAGTTTGTTTTTTAATGAGGGTATGTGTGTGTGTGTGTGTGTGCGTGTGCCTCAAATTCTATTGGATCACCATTTATAGCATGTTTGGATTTCAGACCTAAAAGGGTCCTTGGAGTCATTTTATTCAACACTCCCATATTACAGATGGGAAAATACTAATGAGCATTTTCCAGATTCCAAGGGTAGGAGGGAAGGGCAAGATCTTCCAACATGTTTTTAGGGAATAGGACTGTTTAGGGAATAGGACTGTTCCCCAGATTCTGATTCCTGTATCTTAACTTAGTCTATCTCCGTTATTGCCATCCTACTTTTGGGAGCCTGGACTAGGAGAAGTGATTAGAGGTTCTCTGAGTCTAGCTGACAGGGTTGAAGAAGTGGAGAGTGAAAGTCCTTTCATTTATTATTGGAATTTATTTTGGGAAGCAAGAAGTTATTGGAGGGAGGGAAGGGATTTATCCATTTAGATTTACCATATTATTAAAAAAATAGGAAAGGGCCCCTTTGTACAAACATATTTATAGTTTCTCTTTTTATGGTGGCAAAGAATTAGAAACTAAAGGTTTGTCCCTTAATTGGGGATTGGCTAAACAAAGTATGGTCTATGATGGTGATGGAATACTATTGTGCTATAAGGAATGATGAACAGGATGATTTCAGAAAGAGCTGGAAAGACCTACATGAACTGATGCAGAGTGAAATAAGCAGAACCAGAACATTATACAAAGTAACAGCAATATTTTGGACCCATCAAATGTGATAGACGTTGCTACTAAAAGCAATACAAGGATCTAGGACAATTCTGACCGACTTGGGGAAAAAGAATGCTATCTACCTTCAGAGAAAGAACTGTTGGAGTAGGAATGCAGATGAAAGCATATGATTTATCACTTGTTTATTTGGGTATATGATTTGGGTTTCGGTTTATGATTTGGGTTTCAGTTTTATAAGATTATTTACTTACAAAAATGACTAATATGGAAATATATTTTGCATGATAATACATGTGTAATCCAGAAAAAAAAAATAGACTTACATCTTAGTAGGAGATATGTTATGGGGAATTGGCCTTTTTACTGTTGGGTCATATGATTGTGGGGAATTATTATTATTATTATTATTAATTATTAATTTTGAGAATGTGTCTTGCTGAGAACCCCCTCCACCCCCCAACAACCACACTCCATTGGTCATGTATCCTTTGCTTGGGAGTCGTCCAGGGATGGGCAACTGTCTCTCAGACCATTCTACTTATGGTTGGCATTACTCTTAAACTTGTACAGAGCCTACATTTATCCCCTTAAAACTGTTACCCCTCACTTCCCTCCTTTCCTGGGCCAAACAAAACCAGTCTAAAATAAGTGTAGCCCATTGAGCTCTGAATTTAAGAATCTGAAAGACCAGATTTTGAATTTTCTTTCAGGTACCTACAGATTATTTGATCCAGGCCAGATTACTTAAACCTTCCACCCTTAGTTTTCTCATATGTAAAATGGGGGACAGTAATAATGCTGACTTTCAGGGATATCATAAGTATCAAATGAGATTACATAGGGTTTCCCAAAAGCCTTAATGAAGTTCAAAACTTTAACATCTTAAAGTTGTTACACACCATGTGTATGTGTGTGTGTATATATGTGTAAACATATATATATATACAAACCATAAACATAAAATATTATAAATGCTAGTTATTATTACTATAATAAACTAATGATTCAAAGTCCTTCATAACCTGGCCCCCTTCTATCTTTCTAGTCTTATATTTTACCTCACAACACATATTATTTGATCTAGTAACACTGGCCTCTCCTGGCTGGTCCACAAACAAGATAGTCTCTCCAAGCCAGGCATTTTCTCTGGATGTTCCCTCCACCTGGAACACTTGCTTGACTATTGACCTCTTTGACTTCCTTTAAGTATCAACTAAAATCCCATTTTTGTTTTATATCAATTAAGAAAAAATTTTAAGTTCCAAATTTTCCCCCTCTTATTCAACCCTTCTGTACCTATTGATATAGCAAGCAGTATGGTATTAATTATACATTAAAAGTTATGCAAAATATATTTCCATATTACCCATGTTGGAAAAAATAAAAAGCAAGAAACATAAAGAAAATGAAATAAGTATGATTTAATCTTTACTCAAGAGTTTCTCAGATCTTTCTCTGTGGTTCTGGAGGTAGATAGCATTTTTTATCATAAGTTCTTTGGAATTATCTTGTCATTATATTGATCAGAGTAGCTAAGCTTTAAAAAAATTTTTTTATTAATTTAATTAATTCATTTAGAATATTTTTCCATGGTTACATGATTCGTGTTCTTTCCCTCCTCTCCTCCCATAGCCAATGAACAATTCCACTGGGTTTTACATGTACATTGATCAAGACCTATTTCCATATTATTAATATTTGCACTAGAGTAATCATTTAGAGCAGGGGTCAGCAACGTATGGCTCTCAAGCCATATCTGGCTCTTTTGAGGGCCAGATATGGCTCTTTCTGCAGGAGCCATAAAGTCATTTTTTTTTTCAGGCGCCGTTACGACCCCTTGTTTAGAGTTTACATCCCCAATCATATCCCCATCAACCCATGTGATCAATCATGTTTTTCTTCTGGGTTTCAGAGTAGCTAAACCTTTAACAGTTGATCATTGTTATAATATTGCTGTTACTGTGTACAATGGTCTCCTGGTTCTGCTCACTTCACTTTGAATCAATTCATATAAAGTCTTCTCAGGTTTTTCTGAAACTATCTTACTCAGTATTTCTTAAAGCAGGATAGTACACCACTCACAATCCTATAGAAATAACTTGTTCATCCTTTCATCAGCATTTCCTAAGTTTCCAATTCTTTGCCACCACACAAAAAGAGCCGTTATAAATACTTTTGAACTGATAGGATCTTTTCTCTTTTCTTTGCTCTCTTTAGGGTACAGACTTAGCTGTGTTATTTCAAGGTTAAAGAATATACAGTTTTATAGATCTTTGGGCATAGATCCGAACTGTTCTCCATAATGATTGGACCATAAATTCCTACCTTCTAAAGGAAGGCTTTCCTAACTCCCTTTAATTCCAGTGTCTTCATTATGTTCATTATTTCCTACTCATCCTGCACTGTAAATACTGTATTTGTTGTTTGTTGTCCCCTTCATTAGACTGTAAGCTTCTTAAGGGCAGGGAAGTATCTTTTGTGCCTTTTTTGGATCCTGTGCTTAGCCCAATGCCTGGCACATTTTCAGCCAACCAAAGAATCTTTGATTCTTCCTGACTCCATTTGGGATTTTCTTGGCAAAGATTGTGGAGTGCCTTGCCATTTCTTCTCCAGTTTTTTGACAGATGAGGAAACTGAGGCAAACAGGGTTAAGTGACTTGCTCAGGGTCACACAGCTAGAAAGTGTCTTGAGGCTAGATTTGTACTCGGAAAGGTAAGTCTATCCACTGTGCCACCTAACTGCTCTAGCACACAGTAGGCTCTTAATAAATGTCTATTGATTGGTGGTGGAGGTTTGCGAATTCCTGGTGACAGCCCTTTAGTCCAGTAACTTCACAGAGTGATGAGGAGGTAGGGTGAGGGAAACAAGGAAAAGCAGATTCAGAAAACGGGTTTCCTGTTGCTATGGAGCAGGAAAGGGGGGGGTTGATGAAGGATCGGTTTGAATTCTACACCCCAACCCCAACCCCCTTCAAACTTCTTCCCACAAATGAATCACCGCCTGTCCAGGAACAGACTATATGGCATAAAGGAGGGGGAGAATCCGCCGCCATTGCGACAAGCTTCAAAGCTTTCGAATCGAACCCCCCTGCCGGGTGTGAGTGGTACATCCCGAAGGGGAGGCTCTCGGAGAGAGAGCGGAGCGGCGCAGCCCCGCCCGGCCGGGAGAGGGTCTCATATCTGGCAGCCAGCTGATTCTTCCCGCAGTTGGGGCTGGGGCGAGCCAGGCATAGTTTGGCGTTGGAGGGAGGTCGGGAGGGATGAGGATGAGTGAGGGGGCGGCTTCCTCCCGCAGCCTCGGCTGGCATCTCTGAGAAGCGGGAGCCACGATTCTCTCTCGCCAGAGCTCCGCGCTGATTGGATCGTGGGGAGGAGAAGCCGAGCCCGGGGCTGGGGCAGCGGCGCCTCGGGGCCGGGGAGGAAGCTCCGGGAGAGAAGAGGGCGGTGATCGACCGTGCACGTCTAACCACATCCGCGTTGCCCCGGCCAGAGGCCAGAAATATCCACAGGCGGGTGTCACTGTTTCCCTCCATTTTGAAAGAAACGGGATTAATAGGGGTGGGGAAAGGATTGCATCCCTCACCCTCCGTCTCCTTTGCCCTCTTGGGGGGCCAGGGAGGGCATAGCCGTGCTCATGGCCTTCAGCCCATGGCAGATCTTGTCCCCGGTCCAGTGGGCCAAGTGGACCTGGTCCGCCGTTCACGGCGGAGGTGCTGCTGATGGCGAGGACCGGGGACCTGAGGGAGAGGCCGAAGAAGACGATTCCCAAGCGGAGACCAAGTCTTTGAGTTTCAGGCAAGTATGCAGCATCCCTAGTTTGGCTGGAGTCCCAGGTTTCGAACTCGTGCCTCCTTCCCTCTCGCATCCATGTGCCGTACATTCTGTGTTGTTGATTTTTTTCCTTTTCATTTCCCCCCTTCCCACGGCTTCCATAATGCCCTAGGGGTCACTGTTCTCTCTCGTTTCTGTAGATGGTATTTTGTGGGGATGTTTTTACCGTTTTCCCATCCCCCTACTAACTACCTGAAAACCCACCAAATCTGTTAGCGCTTCTTTACCCTCCCTCCCCAACCCCCCTTCTTGATCTGGATAATGTCTCCTTTCTGCTAGCTTCAGAGAAGATAATGAGCTCACGGGCATTCAGTGTGGTTGATTCACAGCTCTGGAACTTGGAAATCCTTCTTGGAAAGGGGTCATCCCCGCGGCCCCCCCTCCCCCCCCCCGCGATAGATCTGGGGCCCTGATGGAGGGTCACAAAAAATGCAGCAGCGATAATAAGAAAGGTAGGGGCAGGTTTGGCCAAGGCTGGCCCGGTGGCCTCGAGTGGCTGTGAAATGGTCGCCTCCCGACCTGCCACCCACCCAGCAGGATAGCCAAGAAGGGTGATTGATGGACTCCTGAGTTCCGAACTCAGTGAGCCTGAAGCAGGTTGGGGTTCCGAAACCCGGACCCTGCTTGTGGTCAGAATTGTGGTTGGTGTGTTGGTCGGAATGAATGATCGTGCCCTCTTGGGGAGAGACCCAGGTGCTGGTCCGGCCTGGCCTCGGGAAACTGCCAGGTTTCAGATCTGTGGCGGCGGCGGCGGCGGTGGTGTTTATTTTTAAAATAGCCTTGGTTTGGGGGAAGGAGATGCCGGGAAAGAGAAAGAAATCTCTTAGACCTGAGGGACGCACTGGATAGAACTCCGCTGGATTAGTATTCAGTGAGGGGGGGGGTTCCCCAATAGAACCCCAGGAGGCCGAGAATGAAGGGATTCCAACCATCCTGCAAACCTGGCTGCATAGAACCTGCTGTGAATCTGTGATGGCCACAGGCTCTCTATGGAGGATGAGGACCACCAGTAGATTTGACAGTCACACAGAAATGCTGGACTCTGAGCTGGCTGGATATTTAACGGCTGTGGAAGGATGTCCAAAATAGCATTGAAAGTGGTAATTCCTCATTTTTCCCCCCTCGGCAGCTCGGATTCTGAAGGTAATTTTGAGACTCCTGAAGCGGAAACACCTATACGATCACCTGTAAAGGAGCTCTGTGATCCATCCCTGGGATTCGAAGCACCTGAGGCCAAAACTCAAGGTAAAGACATCAGTCATCAATCTTCTGCTTTATTATAGATGTATTTTATTTTCTGGACTGGTTAGAAGAAATCTGGAGGTAGGACAGGAAATAATGTTTCTCTGATACTGCCCTTTTCAGAGGGGTTGGATGGATTAATGCTAAAACCCAACCCAGCATCTATTTAATTTAGAAGACTGGTGTTTTAAACATACTGATTTATTGAAGAATATTGGGGTGGGTGAAATGTGAATGGTATTTTTGCCAGTCTCTTCATCTTCCCTTGCAATGATTCAATCTCCTTTATGTGATCATCATGTAATTTGATGATAAGTCATTCTTGTCCATGCCCTTCCCCTCTGCCCTTCCATATGTGTAAAATGGAAATGATGTGGTAGCTTACTGCAGTTGGATTCTGTTTTCATGAATTCTGCAGTGGGACTGAGTATTTTCCCAGAGGCACAGCTGAAAACAAAGTGTTCTTAAAGGACTTGCAACTAATTTGACATGGAGGAATCTAAAGGATTAAAATTTTTTTTTTAATTTTTATTGTAATGTAAAACATACTTTGATTTTGGTCACTGTTGTATGAGCACACTCCTACATAACCAAAACCCCCAAATAAAACATATACTGATGTGTGTGTGTGTGTGTGTGTGTGTGTATGTGTATGTAAATACACTGATGTGAAAGACAACAGTTCTTTGGAGGTGGAGAGCATTTCCCATAGTAAGTCTTCCAGGATTGTCCCAGATCATTACATTGCTGAGAGTAGCCAAGTTTTCACAGATAATCACTGTACAATATTGCTGTTAACTATGTACAATGTTCCCCCAGGTTCTACTTATTTCACTCTGCATCAGTTCCTGCAGATCTTTTAACAGCTTTTTTTTTTTTAATCATCTTGCTTATCATTTTTTTAAGCCTTTACCTTCCATCTTAGAATCAATACTGTGTATTGGTTAATGGGGGTTAAGTGACTTGTCCAGGGTCACACAGCTGGGAAGTGTCTTGAGGCCATATTTGAACCCAGGACCTCCCATCTCTGGGCCTGGCTCTCAATCCAATGAGCCACCCAGCTGTCCCCCTTGCTTATAGCACTCCCTGGCTCCCAGCATTTCAAAACCAGTACACCTTGAGACTGTCTACCTACAGCTTCTGCTGCTGCTCCATTTAATTAGTTGAAACTTTTTGGAATGAAAGCTATTTGGGGTATTTATGTCCTAGGATTCTGGGCTTTTAGAGCTGGGAGGGGTTAGAGATATGATAGTCTTCACACCCTTCTTTTTAAGGATAAGAACACTGATTTTAATCAGATGGAAGTATTCTTTCATATGGCTTTTCCATCTTAACACTTTCACTAGAAGGAACTGGCACTGTCCTCATGGATTATTCTGAGGCCAAGTATCCTCTTTGAGAGAGGGGAGGGGGTTAGGGTTAGGGTTAGGGTTAGGGTTGTGCTGTTTCTTTACTCTTTTCTTCTCTTGCCTTCCATAGTGAGACTATGTTATTATATTCAAGATAAATTGATAGAGCTGGGAGGGTTATGCAGTGTGAACCTCTTAATTTAAAATTTTAATTTTTATTGACATCTTGTTTTTATATAACTTTGATTTCTGGATATCTCTTCCCCCTCCCCTTCCAGCAAGCTACTCCTTTAAAAAAATTTTTTTAAGAGAAAAATTCTGCAAAACGAACACATCTGTTGTACCTGAGAGTTCTTGCAAGATTATTCCATACCCATGTTGACTCTGAAAAGAACACAGAACTATTAACTAGTCAGAAAAGCCACTCTTTAATTAAGGACAGGGGTCATAGGGTTGAGTAGGCCCCTACAAAGAGCTGTGCTTATCTCCCAAGGATTGAACTCAGGATGCTCTGATCCCTGGCCCCTGGGAGTACCACAGCACTAGCAGAAGACTCCAAGGAACAAAAGAAATTAGGGAACCTAAATAGCATTTGGGAAGATCCAGGGGCAGGGAATGATTGACATTACCATACTGACAGGATACAAATCAAGCTTGGGAAAGGAATCATAGCTAGGGTGTAAGGGAAGGGGCTACTTACAATGGATTCTAAAAGGATGGTCCCTGCTCTGGTGTGTCTTCCTGGGAAAGGGTCTCTGATACCATGGGGAGGACTACCTAAGACAAAAGGATATTTAGCTTAAGTCTAGCTCCACTTAACTGGGAGGGTCCATTATTCAGTCTGGAATTGCTAACCAGAGATTCCCTTCAGGATGGATTCTCACCAGAACAGGGAACAAGTACAAGCTTTGGGGTCTTCAACTTACAAGCTAGTCCTAAAACTTGGGATTCATCAGATCCCACCAGACCATAAGTTTGGGGTCTCTAGATTCCATGTCAATACCCATAATAGTACCCTAGAGACCTGCATTTTTACAGATAAGAGAAATTGAAAAATTCATCTAAAAGTCTCAAACACAGGTGTGATTGTCAGGATTCAAACTCATTTTAACTAATGCCTAGTTCAGTCAGATCAGTCAACAAGCTGGTCATTTATTAAGCTCTTACTATGAGACTGGAGTTGTGCTAAGCACTTGGGAAGACAGAAAGCTAAGCCACTGAGTCCCAAGTATTTGATATATAGCACCCTCTGCTAAAAGACTTATATTATTGGCTAAAATGACTGAGGGATTCCAGTTCTTAACGTTATTCTTGGTTGAGAGTTGTACAACTCGAACTTAAGACTTCTGAGGCACCAAGTCCTTTTTTGTTGTGTTTGACCAGCGTTTGGGCAAGCCCAGTAGGAATGGAGCCAGTTCCTATCAGTCTTGCCCAGCAGCCCCTGGATCTCAGAAAGCTTTTGATATCATAAAACTCAGCATAGGATTCGAAGGAGGAGCCTCCTTAGGCCAAGCTTTGCAAAACAAACAAAAAAACCCTGAAGGGCCTGGGAAAACTATTTGGCATTTTCTTGCTCCCTTTCTATTCCCCTAGAGGTATGCGAGTACCTAGTAAAATTAAATAAAATTCATTAAGAATGGGGGGAGGGGGAACTTTGAACTCCTGTTTGGGAGGCCCCTTAACCTCATCATTCCTTCAGATAGTGGTTTCACTGCCAAAATTCTCTTTAGTGGAGAGGGAAGTGTTGGCTTGCAATTTAAGAAGCCAAATGTTTGTTGTTTTTTTCCTTTACCACTGACACTTTGTTCTTAATTTCAGCCAGGTTTCTCATACCCTCATTTTCATTATTTAATCAGACAAGGATAAAAATCATCCCTACAATGGTTAGTTTAGGGAGTCTTGTATGGTTCTTAAAGTTGGGAGGCTGCTTTTGTTTTTGCAGGCCAATGAAAAGTAAAAGTCTAGTTACCACACACTAGGGAATCTCTGGATCTGGAAGTAACTTAGAGAGCTGTGATTCTTTTCTACCTGGAGTCAGAGTTTATACACCTTCCCTTAAAGCCTATTCTTTGCCTAGACATCAGTAGGAAGCCAGGAAAGGCCAGAGCTCTGTTTGGCTTGTCATGTTTCGAAATAAAAAAGTGCAACCAGGACCTAGATTCCAACCTTGGGAAGAAGCTATTAAGAGGCAAAAAACTGCCAAAGCATATCATTTCACATTGAGGTTCAGTTGCTGCATGGATTTTCTTGCAACCCTTTTATTCAACTTGGCCTCTTTTGCATAGGAAGATTTTTCCTTAACCTGATTCTAGGGTTTGGAAAAACTAGCCTGAGGGAGTCATCCAAGCAGAGGTGCCTGTGGAAGACCCTAGTTTGGAGGGAGTAGATACTTTAGCAGCCTATAGTATGAATGAGAGATTCTAATTTTCATCTCCTTTTCTCTAGAGTTGGGAAAAAACCTTGGTCTATTTTTACCTTCATATTTTTTGGAGGGGATTTTCTGGGGAGTTCTGGGGACACTTTCCAGAAGCAAGGATCTGATATGTTATTGCTTTCCAAAAGCGATTTACTAAACATTTAATTAATTTATTTTTTAAACCTCTATTTTCAGCCTTAAAATCAATACTGTATATTGGTTCCAAAGCAAAAGAGTGGTAAGAGCTAGCTAGGAAGTGGGGGTTAAGTTACCCAGGGTCACACAGTTAAGAAGTGTCTGAGGCCAGATTTGAACCCAGGAACTCCCATCTCTAGACTTGCTTCTCAGTTCACCGAACCTGCCTCCCTAAACATTAGTTTTTTTGTTTTTAAAAATTTTTTCCATGGTTATATAGATTAATTGTTGTCTCTCTCCCCTCTTCTTCCCTCCCCCTCCCAGAGTTGACAAGCAATTTCACTTGGCTAAACATTAGTTTTAAAATTTTTCACCTTTTTTTTTTTTTTTTTTTTTTTTGCCTCCAGGGACCTAACTTCTAGAGTGAAATTTTTGCAGAAAAGGTTTGGCAGCATCAGAGGCCACTCTGCCTCTACCGAGTGTCTAAAGGCAGGACAATCCCTAATAGTAACTTAAATATTTTTATTTTTTCTCTCCTTCCCCCATCCCCTCCTTTTTTTGATATAGAGGACCCTTAATAATATCATTTCTATAGTACCTGCTGTATGCTAAGGGCTTTACAATTATTGTCCATCTCATGGAGCCTCACAACAGCCCTAGGAGATAGTGCCATCATCATCCCCATTTTATAGATGAGGAAACAGACAAAAGTAGTTCAATGATGAGTCCAGAGTAACAGAGCTAATGTGTCTTGAGACTAGATTTCTTCCTGACTCCCGACTTGGCCTAGCTGCTCTACACCTGAAGAGAAATCTCATTCTTATCATCCCAGAATGGCACTTGCTCTAAAATTTCTGGTCTTACAGAATTGACCTGGCCTCAGACACTGAAGTTAAGTGACCTTAAGTGACTTGCCCAGGGTCTGACAGGCTGCATGTCTTTGAGGCTAGGCTGACCAAATAGCCTGAAATTTTTATATTTCTATATACTTGTACTATCCCACTAAAATTTTATGTTAAAATGTAAAGCACAATTCAGACCTTTTAGTTACCCTTCTTTCATGTGAGCCTCACTCCAAACCTCCCTGTGAGGAAGTTATTGTTCCTGTTTTACTGCTGGAAGATTCAGGGTGGTGGAGAAGACACACACACACCTGCCTGATTGATCCTCCAAATTACTCTCTGTATAACTAGGATGGAATGCCTCAAAATGAATTTGGGAGCAGGATAACCTACAAAAAGATAAAATATTAATTATTTTAAAGTAAGATAATGTTTTAGCCCCAAACTACCTAAAAGGCCTTTACAAAAGATCTGTTGCACCGGGTAGAAGTGACATGCCACACAGCGTGCCAGGGAAGGCTCCCTTTGCCAGCTCTTATTGCATTGCCCATAGACTGGTCTGGGGTGCAGTCTCAGGGCCAGGAGGAGCACGGGGATCCACTGGTGTTTAGGCCACAGGGGAACAGTGCACCCTTTTGGGGGAAAAAGAGCTTGTGGTTGCTCAGACTGGAGCCACGTCTCCTTGGATCGGGCCACCTCTAAATCCTAGAGTGAGTTCTGAAGGCAGCTGCTCCCTTCGTGGGAACAGACAACTTGGACAGTTTTTATATTAATGCTGGGCGATTGAAGGAGGAGAGGTAGATAGCCAGAGTGCCTTCCTGGTAGGTACCTGGAGATTTCCTGGGACAAGGGAGGAAGACCTCTGGCATGGCCCCTGACAACACGCTTTTAGGAGATCATTAACAAGACTGCAGGGATGGGGGATGTGTTGCATCATTGGAGAAAACCCCGAAATCAACAGGGTTTCGGTTCCAGTAAGGTGTTTCACAGAGCATGACTCTTAAGACCCAAAATAATTGATTTACCAAGATCACACAAACCAATAGGAGTAAAGCTGGGATTTCATCTCCTTTCTCCTGACTCCAAATCAGAGTAGCTTCCCAGAGAGACTCGTTTTATCTAGATGGCTTCTGATAGGAGGTTATTGGTGAAGGAACATTACCTAAGAAGGGAGTTTGTTTAGTTCTAGTCCCTAGTGTTTCTCATTAGACTCCAAGCAGAACTAGGGAGAAATTCAGACATATTTTGTTCAGGAATTTTGATCTAGATAGAAGATGGACTGATTGTTCAGAATGCCCTCTCATAGAGAGGACATAATTCATTAGTAAGTTTTCACAGTGCTCTTAGTGTTTTGGAGCAAAGCCTACTTTACCTATGGAAAATTTCTTGTTACACAAAGAGGTAATATGGACAGGAAGTAAACAACATCAAGAATAGAAAGTCAAAATTTAAAATATTTAGCTCCCAAGTCACTTAGGTGATATGGGAGAAGGAATTTTTTGGCTTATTCTTTGCCCCCAAGGAGTTAAAAGTCTTGTCAGGGAGATGATACAAACACAGGGAAAATTAATTACTTCACAAATCCATTTCATTGGTATGTATATATATATATATATATCTTCTTCAACCTTATGGATTAAAATCATTCTATGGCTTAGTAGCTAATCTTCCTGAGTTGATATTGCCAAAGGAATTAAATCACCTGTTGACCAGCTATTTAGCGATGAAACTAGGAAATTTGGAAATCTTTACCAGAGGGGATGGGTGGGTAGGTAGATATAGAGTGAGTGCTTGCTATCTGCTAGGCACTGTTGAGAACTGGATACGGAAAAACAAACTGTCATAGCCCTCAGTAAGGGAAAGACTGCACATAAATGAGAACTAGGTAGGGAAAAGGGTATATACTTGAGCACAGGAAGTTAGTGGACACACATTAAGTCACTGGACCATTCTCATGTATTTCCTGGCACATAAGAGATGCTATAGAAATGTCTTCCCTTTCCCCTAAAAGGAAATCTTTCCATCTCGTGGGGAGAGCCACTAAGAGCTAAGATAACAGCTTTCAAGAATCCAGATACAACTTTTAAGCTGCAATGAGACCTCAGGTGAGGCTTTAGTGGAAGACTAATATAGATACTTGTCAAAGAGAAATGTTGAGAGCCTAGAGACAGGAGGTCCTAGGTTCAAATCTGACCTCAGACACTTCTCAGCCATGTGACCCTGGGGAAGTCACTTGACCCCCATTGCCTAACCCTCACCACTCTTTATTGACTCCCAAGATGGAAGGTAAAGGTTTAAAAAAAAAAAAAAAGCAAGAAAAAATTTTTTAAAAAGAGAGAAATGAAGTGGTCCAACATGACTTGGTTTTAATGAACACATATGATTTGTGATCATTACTTCCTTTTCAAAGTGTAGCTCATCCTTTTAATAATTTCTAGAATTTTGCCCAAAATTGATCACTCATTTACCAGTAGTTTGAAGAATCTACCTTCTTTCCCTTTTTTAAGAGATCCCATTTTGTTAAGTCTTAAAAGGTTTTATGAATGTGAATTATTATATATGTATGCCAATTAATGTTTTAAAATGGATTTTAATATCTTTTTGTTTTTCTGTCTCATGCATTTGTCCCTGTATCCCTCCCATCCCTTATTAAAAATGATATTTTTTAAGGAAAAAAAGATTTAGCAAAATACTTAACATTGAAAGAATATATTATATGTAATTCTCCAGACTTGTGGCTGCTCCCATCCCCACTCTTAACTCCATCCAAAGTCAGTGAGAAAGGTGTCTTCTGAAAACTCTTCTTTAAGGTCAAACTTGTTTTTTGTTTTGCAACATTCTTTTTCAGTTGTTTTGTAGTATTTCTTTCCATTTACATTGTTGTAGTCATTTGTATGTGTTGTTTTCCTGGCTCTTTACTATAAAAATATAGATTTTTCTCTATTCTTCATAATTTCTTACAGCACAATAATATTCCATGACATTTATGAACTATAATTTGTTTAGACATTCCCCAATTGTTTCCATTGAAAATTATAAATATTTTGGTGTATGTGAAACCTTTTTGTCAATGACTTTCTTGGGTGCTTTTTGGGGGAGGTGAGTGAGGGGGTCTATATCTAGCAATGAAAACTCTAGGCATGGACATTTTAGCCATTTTATTTACCTATTTCCAAATTTTTTCTTAAAATGGTTCTGTCAGTTCAGAACTCCACCAATAATACTTTAAAGGGTACTTATCTTTCCACAGCCCCTTCAATATTGAATGATTTTCCACCTTTCTTGAGACAGCTAGGTGGCCCAGTGAATGGATAAGAGCATTGGACTTGGAAGCCAGGAAATTGAGTAGAGATCTGGCCTCAGACACTTAACAGTATGACAAGGTCACTTGTCTATGCCTCAGTTTCCCATCTACAAAATGAGGATGATAGCATCTACCCTCCTAGGATTGTTATAAGGATCAAATGAGATATTTGTAATGTGGTTCTATAGCAGTATATAGATGTTAGCCATTTTTTTTTTTATCTTTGCCAGTTTGCCAATCTTTCCCACCTCCAGGTGGTTTTCATTTGCATTTCTAATTTTTAGTGATTTGGAACATTCTTGCTTATGGTTTTACTAGCTTAAAATCCTTTTGAGAACCGTTTGTTCATATCCTTTGACCCCTTATCTATTAGAATGGCTTTTGGTCACATATTTCCATTGTCAACATATCAAACACATATCTGAGATATTTGATACAAAGATTTTTCCTCCATTGCTTCCCTTGCCCCGGAAGTATTGTGTTTATTTTTTTACTTTTCTGGGCAAAGCCTTTTTCAGTTTTTATATTATTAAAGTGATCCATTTTCTCTTCTGTCCCATTCAGTTTCAAGTGAGGACATCATTTAAACCATTTTAAACCTCATGGATATTCAAATAACCCTTAAAATCCTCTGTGCAGTTTGGGAAAAGCTGGGAATGGTTTTCAGTTTGGTGGCATAAGCTTACTCACCTGTCAACCCTTCAGGTAATTTGTAGCCATCATTTAAAGGCCCTGGTAAACAATGACTAGGTTCTAAACGTATCATTCAAAGACTAGTTCTGGGCTTGCCATTCTGTCTCTGAATAGTAATAAGCAAACTTCTGGCTTTACCTCAGCCTATGTACTTTCCCATTTGTAAATCTTGGTCAAGCATTTCCGCCCTTACCTTATCTGAGTCTCAGATATTTAAGTTGGATGGAAAGATTGGATTTACTACTGTAGAATAATGCATGCATGAAAACTAATACCTATATGGGAAGATGACCCATGCCCTCAAGGAGTTTATACTTTAGTGGGAGAAGTCCTGGGAGTGGGGAGAGTCTCCAGAGGAGCACTAAGTCCTAAATCCTTTTTAGGAATTGCCTTGTTGAATAGATTATCCTACTTCAGACTTTGGGTGAACTACTGGTAGGAATGGGCACTCCCTCAGCTGAGTGGCTTGACACTGGTGAGTCTGGGTCAGGTTAGTTTTGGAGAACTTTTATCAGGAGCCCCAAGTTTATTATTTAGTGCAGGGGTTCTTCATTTTTTTTTTTTGTGTTATGGATCTTGTCTGCAATCTGAAGTCTATAAACTCCTCAGAATAATTAAAAAAATAAATCCTTACCTTCTAGCTTAGAATCAATTCTATGTATTGTTCCAAGGCAGAAGAGCAGGAAGAGCAGTGACTTGCCCAGGGTCACACAGCTAGGAAATGTCTGAGGCCAGTTTTTTTTTTTTAAACCCTTGTACTTCGGTGTATTGTCTCATAGGTGGAAGATTGGTAAGGGTGGGCAATGGGAGTCAAGTGACTTGCCCAGGGTCACACAGCTGGGAAGTAGCTGAGGCCGGGTTTGAGCCTAGGACCTCCTGTCTCTAGGCCTGACTCTCACTCCACTAAGCTACCCAGCTGCCCCCTGCTCTTAATTTTTTAAAGTTTTGTTTAATTTTATTTATTCATTTTATTTTAGCTAAATTTATTTTGAATGTTTTAAGTCAGAAGTGGCACTAGGCATCAGCCTGTGGAATGCACTTTCTTTGCCTAGGTGATCTCAAAGATAGGCAGTTATGTTAAAAAAAAAAAAAGACAATGTCCCATTTGAAATTTGCAACTCAAATGGCAAAAGACTCAAACCCATGAAAAGCTGCTAAACCGAAGGCAATGATCTGTCAAAACTGTGGCCCTGGGGACAGTGTCTTTGAGAGAATCACCATGCTAGATGATTCTCCAAAGAACTTAGGGATCTTATATAACCTTTTGGGGAACTAAGGACAGTGAGTTATCATTTGGCTTTACAATGGCTATAAGGAAATGAGAAGTCCAAGACTTTTATCAGGGAGATTACCATGGATACTAAAGGAAAGGGTCCTCCCTAGGGCTGGGCTACTTGGGAGTGAACTTTGCTACTAGGGGAGAAACTTCTAATTCAGAAAGGGTACTTAACATTTGATTATATCTATTAGTCCCACCTAAATTGGGTTCAAATCTGGCCTTAGAAACACTTCCTAGCTGTTTGACCCTGGGTCACTTGACCCCCATTGCCTAGCCCTTACCACTCTTCTGCCTTGGAACCAGTTCACAGTGTTGATTCTAAGAGGCAAGGGTCTTTAAAATAAATAATTTTTAAAAATAAAGCCCAATTATAAGTATATGGTCAGACCTGTTTTGAATCCAAGACAGAAGGTAAGCCCCCCCCCCCAAATAAATAAATAAATGAACAAATGAATGAATAAATAAATGAATGTGTCAACTGGGTTTTGGGATCCTAGGACCTTCTTCCCCCCCCCACCCCCCCCACCCCCAGTTGTCACATTTAAAAGAATGATTTTAATTGTGGAGGCCCTGGAATGCTTTATCCCCGGAGAGGTTAAGAAGTCAGGTTTTTAAGTTAGCCAACTAACTCTTGGGAATGATTCAAGTAGAACCTCCCACCACATTCCTTTTCTTAGAGTTGATCTTAAATACATATGGTGACCTTGTTTTATGGAATCCCCAAATTTACTTTTGTCCCTTGTTTTAGACTGAACTACCTTAAAGTACCCAATGATCTCATCTTAGATAGAATTGATAAATATTATCAAATCTTATGTATCCGTTTGTCTTAGAAGTTTCTCCTATTGTATGTAGACCTCTCCCAGGTAGTCCAGCCCTGGCTGAAATCCTCCTTCCCTCATCCCCATGTAAGCCAATCTATTGTCCTTCCTTCATTCCCCAGAGTTCTTCAGTTCATTGGGAAAAAATCTCCTTTCCAGGTGCATTTTCTCAGACAGTGTTCCCAGCATCCCAGAGCTTGTTTCTGTGTGGTGGCCTATGATAGCACATTGTCTCTATTGTCCTGATTAAAGACTTGTGCTTTCTAACTCCTTTGGTTCTGTTTTTCAAGGTTGACACATATAACAAATCTTCCCCCAGATGTCAGTGAGTGATGCATTATTGTTGTAGGAAGGGACTAGACAGCTGAGTGAGGTAATCTTTAACTCCTGGACTAAATGTTTTGGGAATGTCCTCCTTGCTCGTCCTGCAAGGAAGATTCATTAGAAAGGCTATATAGAAAGCAAACACCAAAGTGCTTGAAGTAAATTGAGGGCAGAGACCAAGTTTTCTCCTTCTATCCTCAGTTCATTTTGACTTATTAGCATTTATTCTGTGTAAGGTTCTGTGCTGGGTGCTTAGATTACAAATACAGGATGGGAGCATTAAGAACAAAAGGGACTCTAGAGGGTTTTGAGTTGTACCCATTTTGCAAAATAGGAAACTTTGACTACCTTTACTTGACTGCTGTTAGAGTCTTTGGACCCCAGGGCTAGGCTATATTACAGCTTAAGGAGTTGACAGAGTTAATAATAGCTTAAGTGCTAGAAAGTACAGAAGAGGCCCTTGTAAATAGCAGGTTCTACTTGTGGCTTTCTATGACATGCTATTGGCTATTACTTTTTTTTTTTTAAAAGCCTTAACTTCTATCTTAGTGTTGGCATTAAAAAATCCAGAACCACTAAAGTAGTTAAAAGAACAAGTCTTTAATCAGGACAAGGGAGACAGAGTTCTTAAGGCCCCCCATGCAGAGTCATGGGCACACAGACCAATACCACCACATCAAGCTAGGCTCCAGAACTCTGGGAACAACGCACCTCACATGGGAATGTCTGTCACAGGAATTTTCAATGAACTGAAGAACTTGGGTTCTCTAGGGAATATTCCCGAGAAACCACTAACTAGTTACATATAGGGGCCTAGGAAAGAGGTTGTAGGCTGAGGCTAGGGGATCTGGGAGAGGCTCAAATACTTTTAAAAGAAACCAAGAAACCAAAAAGAGTGCTTAGGATAAATTTGGGGGTTTCATAACACAACTTGTCATTAGAATCAGTGCTTGTGTATTGACTTGAAGGCAGAAGGGCTGTAAGGGCTGGGCAGTGGAGTTTAAGTGACTTGCCCAGGGTCACACAGCTAGGAATGCCAGATTTCAACTCATCTCTAGGCCCAGCTCTCAATCCACTGAACCACCTAACTGCCCCTAGCAGTTGCTTATACACTAATAAATAGCTCATCCCTCCAGATTCTTGTCTCTTCTTTAAGATCATATTTTAACTTGACATCTGTGGTAGAAACTTTGATATTAAAAATGAATGAAAAAACATGACCTATTACTACAGTGCCAATTATATCCCTAGGTGTTGGGAATGAAAAACCCCTGCTTTCATCAAGCTTCTATTCCTTTTTTTTTTTTTTTTTAAGTGGTTTGTTATTTCCTTCTGAAGCTAATTTGACAGATAAGGAAACTGAGGCAAATAAGGTTAAATGACTTGCCTGAGGTCACACAGCTAGGAAGTGGCTGGGGCTAGATTTAAACTTAGGAAGATGAGTCTTCCTAACCTCAGGCCCAGCATTCCATCCACTGTACCACCTAGCTATCCTGAACTTCCCTCCTGATGGGGGAAAACACTTACCAGGAGGAATGGTCCAGAAGGGGCACTAGAAAGTTATCTAGGCTGGTGAGTGGGACCACTAGGGGTAGATGGACACACCCATCTAGAAACAATGAATGGATACTATTTTAAGGTTCCGAATCTGGAAGGGAGGGAGGTTGGGTACCTTCTCTGTACCTTCTCCACTGTGATGGGAAGTGAAGTTGGGGCTTTATGACCAGGATGGCTGGAACTGAGAGGGTCACAACCTCCAGGGCTTGTGCTTTGGCTGTTAGCTAGGTAGTGAGGAGAGAGCCAGAGAAGGGAATGAAGTAAAACTTTGTGAATACTGGCTTTTGGGATGCCTTTTTTTAGACCACCCTTAGAGAATTTTTATCCCTGACTGACCTGGAAAAAAAGACTTCATTTATCTGATGGAATAAGGCTTCTTTTTACAGCCAAACTCCTAGAAAAAGGTGCCTCCTACACCTGTGGTCTCTGTTTCCTCTTACTCACTTCTCAAACCTTTGCTGACTAGCTTCTGCCATCATCACTGATCCATCTGAAATGGCATTCTCCAAAGCAGTGGAAAAAATTCTTCCATCTGAAATATAAAACTCTTTGATGGTTAAATCCCAAATGCTTTTTTTTTTTCAGCCCTCATCCTTGACTGACCATTGTTTGCATTTTTCAGTGTTCACCATTCTCCTTCAATATTTTCTCCTCTCTGGGTTTTATTTATTATAACTCCCACCTCTGCCCCTAACTGGATGTTCCCAGTGGTGCTGTCTGTCCTGGGCCACCTTCTTTCTCTAGTTGTATTTGGTGACTTCCTCTGTTCCCAGAGACTTACTGAGAGGTGCATGAGGGTTCATCTCAGTGCTGAAAGGTTTGCCATTTCCTTCTGTGACTCATTTTGTACATGAGGACCTGAGGCAAATTGGGTTAAGTGGCTTGCCCAGGGTCACACAGCTAGGAAGGGTCTAAGGCCAGATTTAAACTCGGGAAGAGGAGTCTTTCTGACTTAGGCTTGGTGCTCTCACCATGGAGCCGCCTAAATGTCTAGAGGAGATGAAGGCTTTGAGTCTTTGCTCTATGAAGATCATTTTAAGAACTTGGGCAGTTAGCCCAGGGAGGAAAAGGCCCTACCAGGCACAGTAACCAGCTTCAGATTATTTGAAGGGCCGCCATATGGAAGCTGGAGAAACGGGAGCGGTGGGTAGAAGTGACTGAGAGGTAGATGGCTTGATGGCAGGTTTACTTGTCTCTATGCAAATGATCCCTCAGTCCAGTCTCTAGAGTACTAATCACATTTTCAACTGCCCACAGCCTACAGCCTTGACCCGTGAGCCCCCACCCATATTCCCCCGCCTCCCACTGAAACGCTCCCATTGGGTGGCTGGGCGGAAGGGCGGGGCAAGTGAACATTGTTTCCCGGAGGGGGAGGGGAGTCCCCGGGCCACGCCTTCACCATCACTGCCCTAGTAGATTTTTTAAACTGAATGTCCTATGAACATCTCAAATCCAATGTGTCCAAAGTAATTTTTGTCATTATAATGTCCCCTACAGCCTACCTGCCTCGCTTCCAAACTTCTCTTTCGGTCAGGTGCGCCATCATTCTCCCCCCAGACGCAGCCTCAGTCTCTCTTCCCCGGGTCCCTGGGCTTCTTCTAGGCCCCTCCTCATTTATCTCTCCCTTTTCCAGGGCCGGGCAGAGAAGTGATTTCCCCATTAATACATCCTAATGGTTCTAAAGGGCAGTGATGGTAAAGGCGTTGCCGGGACTCCCCTCCCCCTCCTGGAAACAATGTTTCCTCAGTAACCTAAGTAACTATCATAGGTCTTTAAAACCTTTCACAACCTGACTCCAACCAAACCTACCTCCTCCCTTCTCTCTCTCCTCTCCCTCCCTCCCCAGTTATAAAAATCCCTTCTCTTCCATCTTAGAATCAATACTGTGTATTGGTTCCAAGGCAGAAGAGTGGTAAGGACTAGGCAATGGGGGTTAAGTGACTTGCCCAGGGTCACACAGATAGGAAGTGTCTGAGGCCAGATTTGAACCTAGGACCTCCTGACTCTGGGCCTGGCTCTCAATCCATGGAGCCACCCAGCTGACTCCCAATCAACCTTTTCAGCCTTATTATTCATTATTCCTTCCCTCACTCCTTGATTCAGCAGGATTGGCCTTCTTATAATGTTTTATTTCCCATCTCCTTGCCTTTGTACTAGTTGTTCTCCCATGCCTGATATTCTCTATCCTTACCTCTACTTCTTAGAATCTTTATTTTCCTCAGTTCTACTCTGGGCCCCCTTCTGCATGAAGCCTTTCTTCAGCTGCCCTCCATCCTCCCTTGCCTTGTATTTATTTATCTTGTAATTATCTTACTTGAGCTTAGTGTATGTGCATATTCTCCTTAGTAAATGTAGCTCCCAGAGGTGAGGGATTTTTTTTTTTTTTTTTTTTTTTTTTGTCTCTGAGGCCTCTGCTTAGAAAAGGCTTGTTCTTGGGCTCTCATAGATTGAGAGAGGCTCAGGACTCAGGCGTTCATCGATTCCAGCCCCTTCACTTTGTAACTGAAGAAGTGAAGCGCAGAGAACTTCAGTGACTTTTCCAAGGTAACATAGTTGAATAGGTATCAGAACCCCAGGTCTTCTAAGCCCAGACTCCTGGGACCCCGTAAACTGGGGCTATGGAATCAGGGAAGCTCTGGGTCACTGAATGGCCATAGACATCTTACTAGCTGTGTGATCCTGATCAGGGCACTCAGCGTCAGTGTCCTCAGTGCAAAGTGGGTACGGCAGCATCTACCCCACTGGGTTGTTGTGAGGATCAAATGAATTAATATTTATAAGAGATGATCACAGTATGGGACACATGGGAGGTGCTCTCTAAAGCCTTATTCCCTCCCTATTCCCCTTTCTGGGAGTCTGCAAGGTCTAAACTGTTTTCAAATAATACTAAGGTGTTTTATTTCTAATACCACAAATATTAATAGGCCTGACCTACATGATCCAAAGCTCCTTGGGCAGTCCATAATACTTTTTTTTAAAACCCTTACCTTCCATATCTGAATCAAAACTGTGTATTGTT
Source organism: Gracilinanus agilis (assembly GCF_016433145.1). NCBI lineage: Eukaryota > Metazoa > Chordata > Mammalia > Didelphimorphia > Didelphidae > Gracilinanus > Gracilinanus agilis. The sequence continues at coordinate 169,991,813 of NC_058131.1, read as the reverse complement.
TCCAAGGCAGAAGAACCCATAGGCACACAGCAAGAAGAGTCTGAGGCCAGATTTGAACTCAGTCTCTGGACTTGGCTCTCTAGCCACTGAGCGACCCTGTCTGTAGTAATTCTTTTTAATTTTTTAATTAAATTTTTTTATTTTAAAATATTTTCCTGTTGACATGATTCATTTTCTTTTTCCCTCCCCCCCTCCCAGAGCAGACAAGTTCCACTGGATTATACAAATTGTTGTCACTTAATATTATTTCCTTATTCATTTTTTTCTATAGAGGGATTTTTTAAAGCCTAAACACCAAATCACATACCCATATATACATGTGATAAGTGATGTCATATGTTTGCTTTTGAATTTCTACTCCCATAGTTCTTTATCTCAATGCGGATAATATTCTTTTACATAAGTCCTTCAGGAGCCACTAGTAGCAAAATCCATTACATTGGATTGTTCCACAGTGTTTTACTTCTGAGTACAATGTCATCTGTAGTAATTCTTAAAGAATATAAAGGGGACCTAGGACCAAGAAGTTTGAGAACTGCTGTACTGTTCCCATGTTCCCTTTCTGATTCACTGACTTAGTGAATATAGGTAGGACATACTTAATATTATTTTGAAAACAGTTCAGACCTTGAAGTCTTCCTGAAATGGGGTCAGGGAAGGAAGGAGGCAGGCAGCACAATAACCTGTTCTGGGCTAGGAAAGATCCTTGTACTGATTGATCATCTGGAGGCCTGCTCTCTAACCCTACCTCTGTACTAGCTAGCAGCATGACCTTAGGTAAGTCACTTTTCCTCTGGAAGCTCTTAAGTTTCTTCATCTGTTAAAATAAGAGATCAGTCCTTACAAGATTATTCAATTCTGAATGGTTAGAGACAGGATTTGAAATGGTGGGGAAATCAGCCAGATACTTAAAAAAAAAAAATAAAGTAGTCTTAATTTTTGTTTAACCCAGACATGACATTTCCTATTGTTATGATATAAAAGTCTAAGCTACTTTGCAGAAATGTGGGACAGTTGAGATGTAGAAGTATGCAGCATCATTTAAAAGGGAGTTAAATGTCAATTTAATCTTGTATGCTGGATTTACAAATGGCTTGCTTCTCTTTTAATGCATCATCTTCCCTTATCCTTTTGGGGTATGGAATTTATCCCTGTGCTCTTTCAAACTATGCTTGGGGGGAGGAACCTAAGCACCAGCAGCACCCTCACACCGCCCCCCCCCCCCCATCCCCCAGGTTCAGAAGAGTTTTTGTTTGACAGATTGCATAGCTCTTGTCCAGGGGCCAACCAGCCTAGCCCAGTGGCACAGGGTCTTGTTACTAGGGCAGCCATAAGGAATTACTTTTTTTTAGCAAGAGGTTTTTTTTTTTTTAAATCTACTGTTCTTATTGGTATCTTCTATAGTTTTGTGTCACCTTCATTTTTCAACATTCTATCTCCTCCAATAAGCTAAATGGGGGGGGGGGGGGATCAGACTAGCAAAGTCATTCAGTCAATATTAAGTTCCTGCTCTTTGCCCCAGGCAGCATGCTAAGTGCTGGGTGTACAAAGAGCAGAAGACATTCCCTGCCCTCAAGGAGCTCACAGACAAGTGGGAGAGAAAATGGGCATAAGAGTAGGGGCAAACAGGCAACCTATGGGGTAAATTGGAGATGATCCACAGAGGGAAGGTGCTGAAATTAAGGGGTGTCAGGAAGGGCTTCTGCTGGAAGGTGGGCTTTTAAGACTTGAAAGCCAGGAGGCAGAGATGAAGAGCACACAGGCTCCAGGCAGAGGGAATGACCAGAGCCGAGACATGGAGTAATGTGTTCCAGTCTATCTGAGAAGCCAGTGCCTCTGGATCTCAGAATCCTGGCTGAGAAGGTGGGGAGAGGGCGGGCTACAAAGGCCTTTGCCAAATAAATCTCTTTATGTTTTTACTTAAAATGTGCCCTCCTGGGGTTTATGACATGGTCAGACCTATACTTTAGGATGATCACTTTTTTTAAAGGTCAGTAGAGGAGATGTATTGGAATGGGGAGAGCCTTGAAGCGACCATCAGGTTAATGGAATAGTCCAGAGGGCCTGAGCCCAAGCAGTTAGTAACGTGGATGTTAGAAGGTAAAAACCACAGGCCCTGGTGACAGATTGGATGTGAGAGAGTAAGACAGACCTAGGGAATGATGCCCTAAGTTTTGAGCCTGGGAGGAGAGTTCCTTGAACAGTAATAATAGGGGAGGTTCGGAAGAGGGGAGGATTAGTTAATGAGTTCCATTCTAGACATGATGAATTTAAGATGTCTATGGGACATCCAGTATTAGTATTGTCAGTGCTAGAAAATTTCTATATTAAGTATTGTATCTTAGTAGCATTTTGGATAATATTTTTGTACTTCGTCTGTAGAATATAGTAAAATCATTAAAAAACTTAATGAATTAGGGGGCAGCTGGGTAGCTCAGTGGATTGAGAGTCAGGCCTAGAGACAGAAGGTCCTGGGTTCAAATCCGGCCTCAGCCACTTCCCAGCTGTGTGACCCTGGGCAAGTCACTTGACCCCCATTGCCCACCCTTACCACTCTTCCACCTATGAGACAATACACCGAAAGTTAAGGGTTTAAAAAAAAAAAAAACTTAATGGATTGAAATTTTTAAAAAAAGAAAGGCAGTTGGTGATGGGAGATTAGAGGTCAGCAGGAGAAGTTAGATCACAGAGGCTGGAGGAGCAGATTGCAGAATCCTCAGCATAGAGATAATAACTGAATCCATGGGAGCATAAGCATCTTTTCGAAAACATCCATAATGCCTCATGTCTGCAAAGACAGGAGGGAGGACCATTTTCATTGTAACCTTTAAAAACCATTTACCGAATCCTTGAGGGATTGTGATCTCTAGTGATGGGTGAAAAACCCATCCTGGTGATGTGAGAGAGACTTGAAATTCTAAAGTATTTAATTATGAAAGATCATAAAATGAAGGGCACAATTGTCAGATAATGCAAGGACCATTACTCTCACTTTCACCTATGACTCACTTGGAGTGGGTGATATGATGCAGGTGGGTGAGATGCAGGGATGGATGCTTGCTTCTGACCATATTTTTTAAAAAAATTTTCCTTTTTTTAAATTTCAGTAATAAATTTATATATAAATTTATATAAAGTTTTTCAAGGTTACATGATCCATGTTATCTCCCTCCTTCCCCCTTCCTGGAGTTGACAAGCAATTCCACTGACATGTACTATCACTCAAAACCTAATCTTATAGGGGGCATCTGGGTAGCTCAGTGGATTGAGAGTCAGGCCTAGAGATGGGAGGTTCTAGGTTAAAATCCGGCCTCAGACACTTCCCAGCTGTGTGACCCTGGGCAAGTCACTTGACCTCCATTGCCCATCCTTACCACTCTTCCACTGTAAGAATTAAAATTTAGTTATTATATTTATATATTAAAATTATGTGGCCGCCAGGAATCAACACTTCAGGTTGATTCCGTAATTAAATCAGACCCAAGTCAGCATCGGGTTGAGGAGTTTATTTACAATCAGGAAGGTGAGTAGGGATAAAGAGAAGAGGGAGGTTAGAAGACTAAATAAATGAAGCTGTAAGCCGCAAGGCCCAACAGCCGGATAGGCAGAGTTTAGAATTGGCCCACTAGGCCAAGGAAGCCAGCCTAACTTACCACGTGACAATACAGAGTGTAATCTGTCTGTGGTCTCAGGAGATGCTTCTTCTTCCAGTTCCAGACGACAACTCACTCTACAGGAAGTTCACTAACTTACTTAAAGAGAATGTGTCTTTCATCACTTCCTGTGGTCCACCTCTAATTCAAATGGACAAATGGCAGTTTCTACATTGATTTGGACTGCCCAAAGGGCAGTCCCTTATTCTTGATTTGTTACTTATTGTCAAGTGTGGGTAACTCGTCTCCCCTCCCCACTAAGGGAGGTGGGAGTGACATCATTAGCACGCCTGGGTTGGGTAGATTTTTGACTATTAATAGGATCTGGCTATTCTATTTACACACCACCTAGGAGCCAATACACAGAAGTTAAGGGTTTAAAAAAACAAACAAAACAAAACAAAAAAACCTAATCTTATAGTTAGAGAATAATCTTATAAAAACAAAACCCCAAATCATATTCCCAAATAAACAAGTGAAAAACCTTATGCTTTCATCCGGATTCCCACTCCAACAGTTTTCTTTCTCTGGAGATGGAGAGCATTCCTTGTCACAAGTCCCTCAGAATTGTCTTGGATCATTGGATTGCTGTTTAGTAGCTAAGTCTATTATAGTTGATCATCTGACCATATTTTTAAATAAATATTATTCAGCTTGGAAAATCAGCACTGTTGCCCCTTACTGAAATGATTGCACTCAGAAATGTAGGCATCACAGGGTTGGTGATTTTCTTATTTTGAGTGAGTGGGCCAGTCAGAGAGTTGTAGGAGATGAAGGAGCAGATAAAGTGCTGCCCTGGCATGCCCCAGGGCAGGGGATGGAGCCCTGGGCCTTGAGACAGGAAGACTTTTCTTCCCCACTTCCAGTATGACCTCAGACACTTCCTAGCTGTGGGACCCTGAACAAATGGCTCAGATTCTTCATCTTTCAAACGAATTAGAGAAAGTAATGACAAACTGCTCCAGTATCTTTGCCAAGAAAATCCTAATATGGTCACAAAGACAGAAATGGTGACCTGTGTGAGAGTCTAGTGGCATAATTTTATACTAGTATAGGCAAACACCTGGAAGATCATCTAGTTCAACCTCCTTTTTGTACAGATGAAGAAACTGAGGCCCAGAGAGGTTAAATAATTTCCTCAGAGTTACACAGGTAGTGTGAGAGCCAAAATTTGAACCCAGGACTTCTTTTTTTAAACCCTTACCTTCCCTCATAGAATCAATACTATGTATTGATTCCAAGGCAGAAGAGCAGTAAGGACTAGGCCATGGGGGTTAAGTGACTTGTCCAGGATCACACAGCTAGGAAGTGTCTGAGGTCAGATTTGAACTCAGGACTTCCCATCTCTAGGCCTGACTCTGTCTACTGAGCCACCCAGCTGCCCCAAACCCAGAGCTTGTCCTACTAGACCAAGCCATGCCCCCATTGAGCAGAACAAGTGGCAGGAGCATGGAAGGCTGGACTAGCAGGGGAGGGGGGGACCAGGTTGTAGTCAGTCAGTGAACAAACATTTATGAAACCTTTATTACATGTCAAGCCCAGGGGTTACATGATCTGGATCCAAAGGAAGGTGGAGAAGAGGCTCTTCCAAGCCTACTTAAGTATTGAAGAGACCTTTGATATCATCTTGTGGGAACCTTCTTAGGGATCAGATCTACCCTTTGGGGACTGTTAGCATAAAGCTTCGCCCTTCCTGGCCACAACCCTCTTGGATCCTCCCTGAACAGGCGCCTCGAGGTCTGGGAAGCCTTCCAGGGCCCAGCCACAGGCCTGGTGGAAGGATGTTAATTAATGGAGACCCCTGTGGGCTCTGGAGGCTCATCTCTCTGCATCTCCCCCCATCCCCTTTACTTGGCATTGGATGTGGGCAGCTGGCTTGCCCTAATTATGTCTGATGAGGCAGATAGAATAGTCTTGTGGCAGCAACACGTTTGAACTCTGTGGGCTTTTCCCCACTCTCTTTAGAATGGAAGCTCCTTGAGGGCAGGAACTGCCCTTTTTTTGCTTATCTAGGGGACCAGTGCAAAGAGTGCTGTCTGGGTCCTGGACTCAGGGAGAAGGGGCTTTAAAACTGGTCTCACACATTAGCTGTGTGACCTTGGATAAGTCCCTTGATGTCTGTTTTTCTCTATTTTTCTTATCTATAAAAAGGGGATAATAATGCCTCCCTCCCTGGATTGTTGGGAGGATCAGATGAGGTAGTCATTGCAAAGTGCTTGTCACAGTGCCTGGCCCATAGGGAGCCCTTCATAAATACTATTGCTTTAACATCAAAAGGTTGACAGTAGAAAAGTCAGACCCGAAGGCAGTGGGTGCTTTCTCCTTGTTTTTCTGCTGATTGATAGAGGAAACATCCTGAGTGAGGGGCAATTCTCCCCTTTTTGGAACTTGAAGCATGTTAAGCCAATCTGGGCTGCACCCTTTCTTCCTGACTGGCATTATGTGCATCCTCTTAATAAGGAAGAGAGATTCCTATCCATAATTAATTAGTGCATTTGGAGGGAGGGGAGAGAACAGAAAGGACAAAGCCTCCAGCTAGGCCCAGGACTTGTATTTCCGGACTCCAGGTTCCTGCCCTTCTGATGTGGATAATTTTTGGCTTCCAAAGATGTGGCCTGTCCTTCCTCTCTAACTCTCTCTTAGAATCAATGGATTCTAAGGCAGAAGAGCAGTAAGAACTCCCCAGTTGGGGTTCCCTGATTTGCCCGGGGTCCCTGACACCAGGTTTTCCATATCCAGAACCCCAGGCCTGCTGCGCTAGCCACAGTGTTTCTTAGCCATTCCTTCTGCTTTTCTTTGAGGCAGAGGAGCCCAGAACACCAGCCTGAAGCTTATGTTTGAAATGACTCCTTCATGCTCCAATCTTGTCTTCAGTCCCCTAAATTCATCATAGAATCACAGAGAGCTGGAAAAGTAGAGTAGAAGTTTAGTCCAATTCCCTCATTTTACAGATGAGGAATTTAGAGGCCCAGAGAGGTTAAAGGGAAGGAGCCATCATGAAGGAGGTAAGTTCCAGAGATAGAGTTTGAACTCCTTTGACTCCAAAATTTAGCACTTCCCAGAGGGCCTTGCTATTGTTTCCTTCTAGAATCCAGATTTCTGCATTTGGGTGCTTGGGAGCCAGGACTGCCTTCCTCCATGCCCACCCCTCCTGCTCTCCTGCTAGGCCCTCCGTATAGGTCCTGGGAAACTAAGACAGCCAAAGGGACTTGGGAAGGGCCATTGCCTTTATGACTTGTTTGGTTTTGTATTTTTATAGGCTTGTTTGCACCAGGCTGTGGGGCCTAGAATTTTTTTCACTGCTGAGATGCCTGGAGCATCTTTTCCCAAGTCCTTAGGGAAAATACAGGGATGCTCCAGAGATGGTTTTATGTCTGACTTAACTCACCTCCCCCCTCACGCTCCATTCAGTAATGCTTGTTGTTTTCTGGGTGAAGTGAGCTCTCCAGGGTGCCGGGGAATGCAAACTATGTAGGCCAACATCCTTCCAGCCCTGCCCTGCGCTGGAGCAGGTACTTTTGCTTTTTTTTTTTTTTTTTTTTTGTCATAGCTTTAGTTTTATTTCATTTTTTGTTACCGTTTATAAAATACATTATTTGTAACATAACAGTAATATAATGGCTCTTGTCTGCTGTGCCACCCAGCCACCCCCACAAGAGGAGGGCAGGTGAAAGGTGCTAGCCTCGCCATCTGGGCCTGGAGAGAGGCATCCTGCAGAGGTGGGGCTGGGGGTTTGAGCCTATCCTCTCTTCATTCTGAGGCAGAAGGTCAGGGTTTGAGAAGAAAAGCACACAGGTGGGGGGCAGGGCAAGATGTAAGAAGGAAAAGGTAGGAGGGAGCCAGGCTGGGAAGGCTTTAGAGGTCAAGCATCAGTTTTCCTTTGGGCTTAGGTCATAGGGAGGTATGGACATGTAGAGGGAACATGGAATGGTGCTTGGACCTCGGCTTAGGGAGCTGAGGGATGGATGACCCGGAGAAAGGAGAGGCTTGAGACCCAGAGACCAGTCTATCTGTCCCTGGATTCGTCTCTGCCTCCTCACCCTTAGTGTCATCCCTGAACCTACCTGGGGTTATCCTGGCTATGTCTCATTTGTATGGAGTTCTTTCATGTCATCTTCCCCTTAGCCTGTGAGCTGCTTGTCACAGAAGCTGGCTTACATGGTGGGCACTTGAATTTTTTTTTAAACCTTTACCTTCCATCTTAGAATCAACACTGTGTACTGGTTCCAAGGCAGAAGAGCACTAAGGGCTAGGTAATGGAGGTTAAGTGACTTGCCCAGGGTCACACAGCTAGGAAGTGTCTGAGACCAGATTTGAATCTAGAACCTCCCATCTGTAAGCCTGGCTCTGTCCACTGAAACACCTCTGAAGGCACTTTAGACATGCCAGTTGACTATGACTAATGCAATAGTCTGGGCAGGAGGTGACAGGGACTTGCACGGGGTCAGTGCCTTTGGGAGTAGGGAAAAAAGGGGGACCTAGATGAGAAATAATTGTGAATGTATAAAATGACAAGACTTGGGTTCAGTAGGTTGAATCAAGAATGCTACCCAGCTGGAAAACGTGTTCCTGGGAGGATAGAGGTGACCTTGGCAGGAATTGGGAGCTTTGCATGAGGGGAAGATTTAGATGGAAAGAGACTTAAGTTCTGCTTAGGACAGACTGGGTTTGAGGTATCTACAGGGACTTCAAAGAGGAAATGAAAGTCTAACACTCTTTCGGAAGTTCCTCTCTCCCTTCTCCCTGCAAAAAAAATTATTTATTTAATTAATTTGGAATATTTTTCCGTGGTTACATGATTCATGTTCTTTCCCTCCCCCTCCTGTAGCCAATGAGCAGTTCCACTGGGTTTTTCATGTATCTTTGATTAAGACCTAGTTCCATATTATTAATATTTGCATTAGGGTGATCATTTAAATTTAAGAGTCCACATCCCCAATCATAGCCCCATCGAGCCATGTGATCAATCATATGTTTTTCTTCTGTGTTTCTACTCCCACAGTTCTTTTTCTGGATGTGAATAGCATTCTTTCTCATAAGTCCCTCAGAATTGTATTGGGTCATTGCATTGCTGCTAGTACAGAAGTCCATTACATTCAATTTTACCACAGTGTATCAGTCTCTGTGTACAATGTTCTTCTGGCTCTGCTTCTTTCACTCTGCATCAATTCCTGGAGGTCATTCAGTTCACATGGAATTCCTCCAGTTCATTATTCCTTTCAGCACAATAATATTCCATCACCAACAGATACCACAATTTGTTCAGTCATTACCCAATTGATGGACACCCCCTTATTTTCTAATTTTTTTGCCACCACAAAGAGTGCAGCTATAAATATTTTTGCACAAGTCTTTTTCCCTATTATCTCTTAACTCTCTCTCCTTTTACAAATGAGAAGCCTGCGGCCCAGAGATGGGACGTTCCTTGCTCCAGCTTAGACACCAGTCAGGTGGGAGGACACAGAGTTTCCCAGAGCCTCTGAAGGCCACACACACAGTACAGAGTAGGATTAGCTTGTTTGGTGTGGAGCCAAGCTGTCTTTATCTGAAAAGGTCCAAGGAACCCAGGCTCTGGATTGTTAATGTCTATGTTAAACAGACTTCACATGACCCTAGTGTCTGAGGTCAGATTTGGTTTCCTGACTCCAGGTCCAGTGCTGTGTCCACTGTGGCACCTCACTGCCTCTAGGATCCTGAAGAGACAAGAACTGGGTGTCCTGAGCCAGAAAAGAGAAAGCTTGGCTTTAATACAAGGAAGAGCGTTCTAATAAAGAAAAGGGGAAAAGAGAGGGAGGGAATAAGCATTTGTGAAGCTTCTACTGGGTGCCAGTACTGTGTTGTTTGCATCCCAAATGCAACAAATGATCTCATTTGATCCTCACAACAGGCCTGGGAGGGAGGCACTATTATTATCCCCATTTTATAGATGATAAAAATGAATCAGGTGACTTGCACAGGATCATCCAGCTACTAAATGTTTGATGCTGGAGTTGAATTCAGGTCTTCTTTACTTCTAGGTCTGCTGCTCTGTTCACTGGGTGACCTAGCTACCCCCTCTAGATGAGAGCTGTCCCCGAGTGGACTCTATCCCATATAAGAGCCTCGTCATTGGAGTCTTCCAGAAATGGCTGGATGACCAGGGACATTGCAGACAGGATGCCATGCAGAGCTTGGCCTGTTGTCATCTGAGGTCCCTCTCAGCTCTGTTGCTGTGATTTGATTTCCCTGAGCAGTTCCTAACTCTGCCTCACTGATTTTCCACTTCCTTTCTGGGACTTCGGAGGGGCGGGCGCTCCTGCGAGCTGGGCTTCTTCAGGTTTCAGCAGTAAGCCTCAGCTGCCATAGAGAGCAGGAAGTGAGAGTTAGGGCTGATTTAGTTCCTTTTTTTTTGAAGTATGGAATCTTTGTAAACCTGCCCCCTCAGATTTTGTAGAATAATGTGCTGAGGCCATGTGGCTAGTGCATTAGAGAGGGAAAATAGAGGTGATGTCATTCTGCTGTATGGTACTTACGCCTGTTGTGGGCTTCTGTACGAGAAACTGAAAAACCCAAAATGGATCCGAATGTGAGACCTAACACCTCCCTCCAGAGTTAAAGAGTGACACATCGAAAATACTATATAAAGCACATTGTGAAAGAAGAATTCTTTATTCTGGGAAAAACAGCATAGACTCTTTGTGCTAGAAAGGACATTAAGGTTGTCCATTCCCACCCTTTCCTCCATCTTTTCATAGAAACTTCACTAACAGTTTTTGAACCTGGGATAAGCAGTATAAAACCCACCTTTAAATTCATTTTTAAAGGCATTCATGGTGGGAAGAGGGGAGAAGGGGGAATAGTCACTTCCTCTTAATTATTCTTCCTAACTAAATGCAAAACTCCATTTCTAGTTATTAGTGGACAGGAAATAGTCTCAGTGCCCACTAAATTTTGGCACCCTAGGTTGCCCCATCCCAGCTGGCATCAAAGGTAAGCTTGACCTAAGATCTTCAGGACTTTAGATTTTTCCAAATTGCACTTTGAATTAAAAACAGGGCAGGAGGCAGCTAGGGTCAGTGGTCTGAAAGTCAGGCCAAGGGATGGGAGGTCCTGGGTTTATACCTTGATTCAGATGCTTCCCAGCTGTGTAACCCCGGGCATGTCATTTAACCTCGATTGCCTCTGTTTTTAAGCTCTTCCTTTTGTCTTAGAATCAGTACCATCAGTTCTAATGGTAAGAACTAGGCAGTTAAGGTTAATTGACTTGTCACTTGCATACAGTCAAGCTAGAAAGTGTCTTGAGGCCAGATTCCTTGATTACCTTTAAAACAAACTTCCATTTCTCTTGCATTGGTAGGATAACTTTCCCTTCTTTAACACTGGAATCAAGTTTGAGGAAAAATTTTGAATTGATTTCATGTCTCCCCTGCCACCACCATTCATTTTCTGGGTATTCAGGAGCTTTGACATGTGCAACTTTGACCTGGGCTACCTGCAGCCTTTCTCTAAGAATGACCATTTTGTGGCCTCTATCTGTAGCCCCCAACCCAGTATCAAAGACAATTTTTTTTATCTCCATCTTCCCAGGGGCTCTTTGGGCCTTCCTATAAAGTTCTTTTTCAAGTATAACATGACTAGGCCCTTCCCTCCCAGAGCACAGGGAGCTTCATAGTCCGTCTTTTGAGAATCCCCTTGATGCGCTGAGTTCTGAAGGTTAGTGCTGGTTCAAAGGAAGGCAGTGATTTGTCTCAGAGGAAGAAAGGAAAAAGAAGACAGTAATGTGGTGACATGAAAAGATCCTCCCCTCCGATTTGGTAGTTCAAATGGAGACCCAGACCTAGGTTTAGAGCTGGATTACCCTTAGAATTATTGATGCCTTTCTCTCCTCTCGGCAGTCTACTTTTTTGGGAAGTTCACTTCCCAACAGTTTTAACAAACACATCTCTCTCTGAGAAGGTGACGGGGAAGGGAGAGGTGAAGTTGGAGATAGTGAGAAAAGGAGCCAGCTTCAGGGCAGATGAGAGCAAGGAAAAATGGGGATTTCTCAGAGGCTAGAAGGGAGAATTTCTGGTAAATATATTTTTTAAAAGCTTTTATTGATTCCTCTTCTATATGTTTCTGTGATACATGAAATCTTCTCTAACCACCTCTGTAACAAACTGTAAAACCAACTGATAAAGCATTTCTGGTGAATATCACTGAATTAAACCAACACATTAACATAACATTAAGGTTTATGTTATATAAAAAATATAAATAATTATGCTTTAAAAAGGAAATCACTTATTGTAAAAAAAAGAAATGGACTCAGGTTAAGTGATTCTATGTAAGGTGACTCTGGAATATAATAATAGTATTTATATAGTTTTCAAAACACTTACAGATATTCTTCTCATTTATCCTCAAAACAATCCTGAGAGGAAGTTGCTGTTTAGCCCCATTTTACAGATGAGAAATTCGAGATAAGAAAAATTAAGTGACTTTCCCTTGATCGGAAGTCACGTGTTATTATTTAGGTTTTCCTGACTCTAGGTCCAACACTCTATCCAGTGTACCATTTAGTGGCCAGTTCAGGGTATGAATTGGTTTATTAGGAAAAAATGTAATCTGTCCCTCTCTCCATCCCCTAATTCCTTTCCCAGTGGCCTAGAACCTGAGTTTCCTCTCCTGTACAGTTGGCATGATATCTGCACTACCTACTACCTCATGGTGGTTATGAAGAAATCATCAAGTACTCTAGAAATATAAGCTACTTTAAGCTGATAGATCTGAGAACCTTTACTCTATCATGACTCAGTCCTCCTCCCCAGTTAAGGGTTAGGCTTTTGGTTGACAAGAATGACCATTCTCCTAACCTACATTTTCATTGAACATAAGATAATGTGATGGTCAATAAGTTGATCTGATAGGAAATTGCCCAATGTGAGGCCAATGCATTGTTCACATATCAGTGAGCAGTTGGTTACCAGGAATGTGTGAAAGAAAAAAAATGACTGCTAAGGAGTTAAGGGGAACGAGAACCTAGTGAATTTGAATTTAATTACTACTATTAACTCGAACAACTGTGGAAGCCAGCCTAGGCCAGATGCCCAGGCACAGACCCCACTTGAAAGGATTTGCAGTTAAGGGTGCCAAAAGTGGTAGAACAACCTGTTGGAGACACAGGAAGCTACTAGGAGAGCAGTCTGTCTGGACCTGCCAGAAAGGGTCTAGTTTCATTGAAGATGGGTTCGGATGGGAGTAGAAGCAGAAGATAGACACTATTTGGTGTGGGGATAGAGTTAGGTAAATACAAAAAGCTGGAAGTCAGACTTCAGGCTTTTAGGATTCTGTAAGTATAGCTCACCTACCTATCTGTAAAGGAGAATGAAAGCACCTTGCAGACTTGAAAGCAGTATAAATTCTTGTTGTTAGTAGTAGTATTCTATAATCTCCACTCTGATATCCTGCACACTATTGTAAAGCTCCTGATTCAGGATTGTGTTCACATAAAATAATATGTAAAATGTTTTGTAAACCGTAAAGTAATATACAAATGTCAGCTAATTTAATGGTGTTTATTATGATAATGCTCTTAATCATTAATAATACATTGATATAATTAATATTAATATATACATTGTAATTTATAATAGTAATGAAATGACTAGTAGTACAGGGGTCGGCAACCTTTTTGGCCGTGAGAGCCATAAACGCCACATTTTTTAAAATGTAATTTCGTGAGAGCCGTACAGTGCTCACAGTGCGGCTCCTGTAACAGCGCCTGAAAAAAAATGGACTTTATGGCTCCTGCAGAAAGAACCATATGTTGCTGACCCCTGGGCTAGTATGTTGTAATCTGGAGCCCAAAGAGGATGCTGCCATTTAATTGCTTTGATGGTGGCAGCAGTAGGGATCAATAGGCCAGCCTTCCATGGGATGTTATTATTGGTACTTCTCTATTCTTTCTAGACTGGAATGCCCTCCCTCCTTACTTCTGCTTCTTAGAAATTGTATCCTCTTTCAGAAGGTCAGGGACTGGTCCTCCCACCTCAAACAGTATATTTACTTTGTAGATATTTTGGGTTTATTTATGCTTGGATATGATTCCTTTATAGAACAGTAAACTCTTTGAGGGCAAAAACTATTACATTTTTGCATATATAGTACCTAGCCCAAGGCTTGGCCCATAGTAGCTCCTTATTAAAGGCCTATTGATTGATCAGGTGCTTGCCCCCATTAGTAGAATTCTTCTTTCTGGTTTTAATAACTGATGTTACCTGAGCATTGTGCAACTACAGGCCATGGGCATATTGGTAACGTTCCAAGCTGGAACCCTTAGGAAAAACTGGTTTAAGTGAGTGAGAGCAGAACTCTCAGCCCCTCTCTCTTCCTGTCTCCTGTCCTTAATTCAGATCCTTAGATTCTTTCCCTCCCCATTCAAAACACTCAGGACATTATCTGATCTCTTATTTCACACTAAAAATAACTCATTTGAATGTGCTAACTTGCCCAGGGATATCTTCATTTTAGGGTAGAATTAACTTCTTTCTTTCAAGTCCACAGGCATTTATTGAATGCTTATAATGTGCCAGGCACTATGCAAGTTGCTAGTTACACAAATACAAAGGGGAAAAAAATTCAGAATCACTGGAAGACACAACGAACACCTCTTATGAAAGCCTCCTATGAAATAAGCCTTTGCTCTTTCATTGTCGGCTATAGGGAGCCACCAGAGATTCTCAAGCAGGGAGATAAGTAGGGTAAGGTGATAATGATGTTTTTTAGGAAAGTGATTTTGGTAGTGTGTGGATTAATTGGAAAAAAGGGAAGAGATTGGAAGCTAGGAGACCAATTTTTTTTTTTTAGACTTATGGTAATCTAGAAGAGTTGATGAAATCATAAAATTGGGAGTCAGGAAGAGTCAGTGATGGCTTAGAGGTTGTAAACCCAGGTGATGGAAAATGTGCACCTTTAAGCAGACACTGGAAAGTTTGGGAAAGGGGAAAGTTCAGGGGGAATAGAATGAGTTCCCTAGTGGACATGTTGAGCTTAGGCTTAATAGAAGTTCATTTGGATCTAGTGCTCAGGAGAAAGACTATATGTCATATGCATAGATAGTAATTGGAGCCATGGTACAGAAAGAAAAGGATCAGAACCTTCAGGGATACCCACAGTTAGGAAGTAGAATATAAATAATTATTAAAGCAGAGTAAGGAATCATGAAAAGGTAGAAAGAATTTAGAATCAACAGACCTCAGAAACAATCTGGTCCAACCCCATCATTTCATAAATGAGAGCAAGGAGAGAGGAGTGTCAAAAGAGAATGTCTATTAATTCAAAGATGAAGTATTGTTCTTGGGTTTTCAGGTCAGAGACAGATCTGATAGACAGACAGACAGACAGACAGACAGACAGACAGACAGACAGACACACACACACACACACACACACACACACACAGCCCAGGGCTTAAAGTATACTAACTTTCCCTACTTTCTCTTGAAGTAGAGGTAAAAATAATTCCTTTTTAGCTAACAAAAGGCAATGGACAGAGGCCTAGCTTGGGAATTAGTTGACCTGGGTTCAAGCTCTGCCTGACATATGTAATGGGCTCTGTGAGTCTGAGCAGGTTAGTGCAACTCTCTAAGACTTTTATGGCATATCACTTTTACCCACAACACTTTTTACCCACAAAGCAGCTGATATTAATGTCATCCCCCTCATATAGATAAGGAAACTGAGACTGAGAGAAGCATGTGTGATGGCAGTGTGACAAGGCAAGGGGGAAGGAAGGGCATGTAATGGCAACTGCCACCTGTGAGGCCCTGAGCAAGACACATCCTTCCCCAAACCTGGTTCCTCACCTGTCGGACAGCCCTGCCAGCTCTGTCTCTGATCCTTTGTCACCAAAACTTTGTTCATTGCACTGAGTGACTCCAAAAGAAAAGGGAACTTGACAGTAGCTGAAGCAGGAAGGGAGATGGATATAGATAAGAGTTCAATCATTCTTTTTTTTTTTTAACCCTTAATTTCTGTGTATTGGTTCCTAGGTGGAAGAGTGGTAAGGGTGGGCAATGGGGGTCAAGTGACTTGCCCAGGGTCACACAGCTAGGAAGAGTCTGAGGCTGGATTTGAACCAGGACCTCCCATCTCTGGGCCTGACTCAATCCACTGAGCTACCCAGCTGCCCCCAAGAGTCCAATCATTCTTGAGAAGAGTGTACATACTTTTGAAAACATTATACAATATGCTATATTTGCTGTTTAGTCTTCTCTCTGACCCACATAATTTTGGTTTTCTAGCTAGGTCAAAAGAATTCTGAATTTTTTTTTTCTGAAATATTAAAAGCTACACAGTCTACTGTAATGGAGCTGGGAAAGGCTTGCGTGAACCTCTATTTGTACCCAGAGCAAATCTTCAAATAATTAGAAAGCCAGCCAAGCTAATGTCTCTCATTAAGAAGTGTTAGGGTACTTTATGAAACCACAGGTTTTAGTATCCTGTGCTTCTATTCTTTATCATAAGAATAATTCTCATTTTATTCTTTTAGTATTTAATAATTCTTGTTTTATTCTTCAAAATAAAAATAATCTTACCTGAAGACAAGAAATAAGATGATATATTCCCAACTGGCTGTTTTAAAAAAGAAAGTCATTAATTGGGTAACATCCCTATTCACTAACTTTAGGAGAGGTTGTTCTTGAAGGCAGAGGAAGTATTTTGAGTAAGAACAGCCAACAGAAAGTAGACAAGTGGAAAGATTCATCTCTTTTTGGTTTCCTTCTCTTTTTGCTTTGAATGCATCCCCTTGGGAATAGAACCACCTGAGTTGAGGAGGGTAGGGAGAGTTATCTTTCTGTTAGGACTATCTCAGGTGTTGCTGAGCTTGTTAGAAATTTGCCAAAGTCAGGAGAATCATCACATTTTCAATCTTTCATAATTCTGAGGGAAAGGACCTTTAGGAAATTAAGGAGTCTCTGTGTGTTGGGTAGAGGAAGGGAGCAGAGAGTGGGCAGGGCAGGCTGGGAAGAATTGAGTTTGGGTGAGTTGCATAATGATGTTTTCAGACCTTTAAAAAGACTTTCCAACTGCAAAGTAGGAGGCTTTAAATCCTTCTGAACACTGGGGGTGAGAGAGAAGAATAGCAAAGCTGAGACTTTCCTGTATTTGTATTCTTTATAACCCAAAGTCTACTGTGTGTTGCCTAGATGTCAGTGGATTATTTTGAAGGGGGTAGGATTTGGTATCAGAACCTGGGTTTGTAACCTAGCAGAGCTACATTACCTGTGTGAATGAGCTGGGCACTACCTGGCACAATCCTACACATGCCAACAGGTAGAGGCAGTAAAAGTATGCTTAATCAAATACCTGATTTGAGTCTTTTTTTTCCTCCTTGAAGCCACTTGAATTAGGGGTGAGTGCCATAAGCTAAACAGCCCTCCCCATCAGCCCTTTCTCTTTTCACTGGCTAATTTTTCCTGGAAACTCCAGGGGGAAAGGTTCCGGCAATACCTGGATGAACACTGTGGACATGTACCTATTAACAAATTAATTATATTGTTATATTACAGGTTGTCCAGCCTGCTTTTTACTTTATCTCATTTGAGTCTCTCTACAAACTGGTGAGATAGACAGTACAAGTTAGAGGAAGCAGAGGCTGAGAAATTCAGTGACTCATCTAAAAAATAACATTCTTTAAGTGACAGAGCAAGGATTCAAAGTCAGGTCCAGCTGAAACTGAAACCATGCATGTGATGGATAATGTTAGTAGTTCCTTAAATTACAGTCTTAGTATCTGATACTTTGGCTTTCTCCTCATGTCTGGGAGAGGAATGTAACCTGATGCAAGTGAATGGGGGGCAAATAGGGGTTTCGTTGACTTCAGAAAGAGCTCCTTAGAGTTGTTTTTTTTTCTTAACGTTTAATATCTTGTGGTAGGAAGGCATATATTTCCCATGGAAATTTGTCTATTTCCTTCCAACATTTTCCTTTTAGAAATCACTTCCTTTCCTTACATAAAACTGTGTATTTTGCTCTTTGTATTGGATATAGGAATGTTTATACATGGGGGGGGGGGTGTGGACCAGATGTATTTAGGGACTTCTCTGAATGCAAACTTGCTTTGCAACTTAAAGTCTTCATTGCCTGCCGAGGTTGAGGTTAACTTGCTGAGGTCTCACCTGTACCAAAAAGTGTCTGTGTAATAAAAGATCACTTTAACCTTTAGGACTTGCTCTTTCATCTAATTCACTTTTTTCCAGAGTTTAGGAGTGCTCTTCAGGGCCTGATCATTCTACTAGATTGTCATTCAAGCACTCAAACCCCAATTCTCTCTATAGCTTTCCCACAAGAGACATATTCTTTAGGAATGGGGCAGGGGTGGGGGAAAGAGGATTCCAGAAATTGTCTCAGACTTGCAATTTTAAAAGACTTTCCCAATCAGCCACTTTTGGTTGCTATTACTGAAGGTACGTCTCCCTTGGGCAGTTTTTTCAACTTCTTTGGGGTCTCATTTCCTTATAAAACTAGGGTGTTGGGCTGGATTTATAAATTCTCAATCTCTAAATCTATGGGATCCTTTAAATCATTGTCTTTTCCAAAGCAGTGAATGGTCTGAAGACTTTTGACTTGTGGTTGTTTTTCATGTTCTTTTTAAAAATACATTTTATTGATTTGTTTTTACATCACCTACATTCCTAGTGTGCTTATTATCTCCCTGCAGAGAGCCATGCAACAAAGCATATAGAATTAAGAAAACATTAACCAACATATCAAAAAAGTCTTATATTGTACGTGATGTTCCATTCCAGTAGCCACCTCTCCCTGGACTTCTGCAAAGAAGTCAGGGTTGGAAGGAGGTGCCTTATTATGTCTTATAAGAATTCCCATACTTATCTTTTATTTTCATACTGACTACATTTCCTACGAATGTAGTTCAGGATAAGAGTAAGACTACAATGGAGAAGATATTGGCAGTGAGGTTGGATAGAATGATTTTCTAGGAAAGATACCTGGTCTTTATCATTATTACCTGTGTATAACCTTGGGCAAGTTTATTTTGCTTTCTATATGGAAAACCTTTTGCAAAACTTGGAAGTTTTATATAAATTATTATTGTTATCACTACATCTTAAAGCCAAAAGGAAATTACCTAAGCAATCTCCCAACTTCACTCAGGCTCATCCTCAACATCCCTGAAAAATGGTTCTTTAGCCTGTGCTTGAACACTGCCATTAACAAGGAGCTCACAGTACCCCCAAGGCAGCCCATTCTATTTTTGTACAACCCTGATTGTTAGCAATATCTGTAACTCCTTGTGATTGCTGCACACTAGTCCTTGCTCAGCCTCTGCTTCAGTCATCTTCCAAATTAAATCACCTCAGATGTCATTTTTGTTGTGCAGTTGTGTTCAGTTGTATTCTGCTCTTTGTGACCTTATTTGAGGTTTTCTTGACAAAGATTCTGATGTGGTTTGCCATTCCTTCTCCAGCTCATTTTATCGATGAGAAACTGAGGCAAACAGGTGTTCTCTGGAGACTGTGTATTGATTTATAATTATTTATTAGTAAAGGTTAGAAAAAGAGAGAAAGATCACAGTCACCTGGCTGCTCCTAATTTTCAGCCTTTTTTATACTCTGCCTCAGCTTGTCTGCAAACGACTGTGTCTGCAAAAGCCAGTGTCTCCAAGAGTTAAATGCCCCAGAGAAGGGAGAGAGAGGGACAAGTGTCCAGCAAGAGAGAGTGCAATTTCTGTGTCTCCTTTCTTATGAAGCCAGTTTTTGCTATCCTTCCTGGGACTCTAGTTGGACAGGCTTAACTCAACCTGGGTCCGAGTCCTGACTTTCTGACCCGCCACCCATAGTGGGGACTTGGGCCATCCCCTTCCTGTTGCCAGCACAATAGGTAGTTAAAGAATGGGACTGAGACTGACCAGAAATGGGTTTTCAAATGGAACAAGGGGGCACAATTTATATTAGATTCATACACAGGATTACATGACATCACAGAACTAATAATCGTCTGAGGCTGGATTTAAACCCGGGAAGATTAATTTCTAATTCCAAGTCTAGTGCTCTCTCCACCTAACTGTCCCAAATATCATGGCCCCAAATAAACTTACACTTCTTCAGCTTCAAGCATTCCCTAAGTCCTTCAGCATGTGACTTGTTTTCAGACTCTCCACCATCCTGGTTGTCTTTCTCTCTGCATACTCCCTGCCTTCTTGAAATGAGATGCCATTGTGGGCTAGCCAGCAGAGGACGATGAAGCAGTTATT
This sequence comes from Gracilinanus agilis, assembly GCF_016433145.1. Classification (NCBI taxonomy): domain Eukaryota; kingdom Metazoa; phylum Chordata; class Mammalia; order Didelphimorphia; family Didelphidae; genus Gracilinanus; species Gracilinanus agilis. The sequence goes on along the minus strand of NC_058131.1, from coordinate 169,971,923 downwards.
TCCCTTCTGGATACTAATTCACCTTTTTCCCACCTTACTGAAGGAAAAGCTGTTTTCTGACAGTCTAACATACACCATAGTGGTTGCTGTTATCATATTCTCATATTGCCCAGAATCTCCACCAATTTCTAATACTAATTCTAAGCTAATAACTAAGTAATAATCTTCCTCACAACACATTCAAACAGACCAGAGCACACACACCCACATCTCTCCCTCCTCACCTCCTAAGGCAAATGTGTTTTTCAAAAATTATAAGCTTCCTGTCTCACATCTAAAAGCTTTCTTTCTTCTTGACTTTCTGGGTCCTGAATTTCAATATTATATTGCAAGTGAAGTTTTTAGTCACAAGAGTACTTTTGACAATTAAAATACCAAACCAAAATAAATAGGACAATTATTTAAACAGATTAGCCCCTTTCGTGTTTGACCTATACAGAAGAAGGCCTGGGACAATGTCAGAACATTTAAATTTTTTAATTTTTAGACCTGCTCTGTAATTCTATTGGAATGAAGAATTTAATGTGAAAAAATTTAGAAATTTATATTTAGAGTTATCTGGGGCACTGAGATGGAAGATGACTGATAAATAATCATAATGCTATATGTGTTTTAAAGGCAGAACTTAAACCCAAGTCTTCTCGACTCTTAGGACCATTCTTCTATCCCCTATACCATGGTTCCTCTCCTTGATTACTATAACCTGTAAGATTAAAATTAATATCCAATAACACCAAATATTATATTTTATAAGCTTTATTAATAATCACTTGAAGTAAAAGAAATAAAAGACAAAAAGTAAAAGCCTGAGTAAAGAATTTTCCCAGCTGCATTCGCACAAAGAAAGAGCGAGGGATGAGGTCACACACAAACTTTATCTCTAAAATAGGATGCTGGGAATTGGAGTCCTGAGTAGCAGATTCTAATTATACAGACCTTTGGCAATTCAAAACCATTATTGGTGGGTTCGTTATGTCTGTGTTCCTAATTGTACTAACTTGCTCTGACCTTTCTTTCAAGCTCCAAGCTCAGCTTGGACATGACTGCTGATTGAAAATTTTTTCTACAAATAACCCCCAAATTTAACGTATTGAATATGGGAATCATCTTTTCCCCCAAGGGTATTCTTTCTGATATCTTTTACTTTTTTATTTAATTTTTTAATGAACAAAAATTTAATCCCCCACAACACTGTCTCCTTCCCTCTTCTTCTTCTCCCTTTTTACCCCCCATTGGGTAAAAAAAAGGGGGAATACAAAATTTTTGTAACAAATATATATAATCATGCAAAACAAATTCCTTCATTGGCCATGTCCAAATAGCATATGTGTTTCCTTCTGAACCCTGGATCTATCACCTCTCTGGGTAGAGTTCCATGAAATTGTGATTAGTCATTGTGTTGATCAGTGTTCTTAGATCTTTCAAAGTTGTTTGAATTTACAGTGTTATCAAATAAATTGTCTGGTTCTGCTCATTTCACTCTCATCAATTCATAGAAGTCTTCACAGCTTTCTTTGAGTCTCTTCCCTTGCCCATTTCTTACAGCACCAAAGTATTCTATTATATTTCTATATCATTTGTTTAGCAGTTGATGGACACTTCCTTAGTTTCCAGTTCTTTGTCACTGGGAAAAGAACTATAATTATGGGGAAAATATCTTTTCCCTCTTGCTTTAATATCTTTGAAATATGGGCCTAGTAATGTACTGCTAGACAAAAGGTATGAACAATTTAATGACTATATGGGCATAGTTCCAATTTTGTTTTCCAGAGTAGCTGGACTATTCAGTTTACAACTCAATTAACATTACAGTGTATTAGTATCCTTGTTTTCCTATAATCCCTCCAACATTTGTCTTTGTCCCTTTTGGGGGCACCTTTGTCATTTTGATGAGTGTGAGATGGAACCTTTGTTTCATCTTTGTAGAATTTTTTTATGGCTATTGACAGGTTGGATTTCTAACTGCCTGATCATATCTTTTGAGCATTTATCAGTTGAAGAATCTTCCCTTTTTCTTTTAATGGTACCATAATTTCCTAGTCCCCCATATTTGAAACATTTAAACCTATTAAATTCCATATGATATTAATATCAACATTGGCCTAAAGATTGTTTTAGATTCTGTTATCCATTGTGTTATCATTCCCTCCCAACTTTTTGTCATCTGCACGTTTTATAACCATGTTAAATATGCCTTTAATCCAAGTTATTTATTCAGATCCCTACACTAGGGGACATGTTTCCAAGTTGATAGTGAACTAATCTAGTTCCATAGCCATAAGGAGCACGATCCCAATTGCTGAAACCAGAGTAGACTAGGCAGCCTGAGACACCTACTTTCCAGCTCTAAAACTTGATGGTTCTATGAAGGTTAAAAAATGACCCTCATAATGAGATTAATGTGATTCTGTTAGCTAAACAGTGGATTCTTGTATCCTCGTGTTTATCCTACATGAGAACTGGCTTCCACATCTAGGTAGGGGTTAAGTGGCTCCAGTGATGGTGACTAGACTTTGTAGGACCAGGGATCTGAGTTGGTCATGACAATGGAAATTTGTCCACTTTACTCTTCTACCCTAATGTTACCTTCCTCTCATTTCCTAAGTATTAGAATAGTATTTGGGGAGTCTCAGGTAGTCTCAGGTACATTTGTTGTTTGAGGAAATGTTGTGCAAGTTTTAGAAAGTATTTAATTTCCTTTAGTTGATACTGAATTGGGATATGCAACTTTGCTCCAGTAAAGGCCTAGCAAAAAAGAGATTTGACTTGTATGAAAATTATCACCAAAAAGGAAAGGTAAATACCAGTGTATTACCCTGACCTAGCTTGGAGAAGATGCCCTAACAAGTGTAATTCATAAGGTATACTGAAATAGAAATCAATATTTCTTGTTTGTGATCATGCTATTGGTGGTATTCTCTGACCTCCCAGCCCCCAACATCATTCTGATCTCTTTCCTTAAGTTTGCTGTGATGTTTAGAGTGGAAAGGGCAATGAGTATGCTTTTCAGTTTTTGAAACATGAATAGAATATGAAGTGAAAAAAGTATGTAGACCGTGTAATGCTGGTGTTTTTAAACATCCATTATTCCAAATCTGCTCAGATAAAAATTGATGGCCCTAAAATCCTGGAGCGGCTCCTGCAAACTATTTTTGACAGTTATGTGCCTTTGTGTTATTTAAGAGAAGAAAGAATGTTTTTTAAAGGACTTTTAGGGCTGGCAAAAATGTTAACATTATGCTTCATGGGTCTCTTTGTTGAACTCCTCAGTTGCCCATGATAGATTTTCTTAATATTCATGTAGTGTGGAAATCATCACGTGCTCACTGTCCTCTTGCTACAAACATGCTCACATTGGAGCCACTTCAGACAAAGGTTTGCTTAATTTCTCTGGGCCTTCTCCCAGCAAAAGGAGTAGGTAGGACTTCTAAGGTTCCTTCCAACCCTGTCTTATAAGACAACCTCCATGACATAACATTCTTCACTACATAGGAATGTTCTGAATATTCTTTTCTGAAGGGAAAAAAAAAAGAATGGGACATTTAAGTGATACATAAACCTTCACTGATGTCAGAGAGCTAATATACATTTAAAAGGCTACTTTTTGTATTTTGTTTCAGGACTGCAGGAATTTGATGAACAGCTCATCGCCGAAGTACCCGAAAAGCATTCCCACAAGGCATGTCCCAGGCCCTCTGAGAATGAGGCGCCACCATACCTCCTGGCCCCTCTGGCAGACAAGCATGCTAGTACGGAAGCTGACCTTGAAATTGACCAAGCGTCCTCAGTGATGCCATCGCCTTTGGATGCTAAGAAGCCCGAAGACATCCCTGCAGTTCTTGCAACTTCCGGTCAGAATTTGTCCTCTAATGAATCAGCAGCCGTACAAGACAACTCCGTGACAGAAGACAATATGGGACTCACCCCAGAGGCTTCCAAGGATGCCGGGTCGAAGGCCAAAACCTTGCCTCCAGAGTCAGTGTCCAGCAGAAGCAAGCTTCGGAAACCCAAACCAGTCTTGCTAAGGATGAGAACAACTGGAGGAGAATCCTCAGAAACTGATCCTATTGTGGAGGACCACCCAATCCCCAAAGCATCCTATCAGTTCAATCCAGATGAGCTTGATGAAAATATAAATCCTTTCATGTTAGGAGGTTCCAAGATCCCCAGTTCTCCTTCTGCGGTGAAGCAAACCTTAAGTTCTTCAAATGCAGATCCCAGTGATTCAAGGGTAGAGTTGCTGGAAGAATCCAGGGGCTCACCTTTGAAACTGGAATTTGATTTCACAGATGGCTTCGAGGGCACTGGGGTTAAGAAGCCCCTTCCTAGGAAACCTTCTGGAGGCAGGAAGCTAGTTAGCAAGTTGGCTGTGAGGGCACAGAAAGATGGAGTCAGCAAGCCAGCCGTGGCCAAAGCTTTGGAAAAACCTTCAGGCCTATCAGAAGAAGAAATTCCTGTCCAAAAAGCCTCCTCTAAGCAAGAGACCAACCAGTCGGATGACCTGAGCTTTAATGCCTTTGGAAGCAGCTCCACTTTGCAGAACTCCCCACCCTTCCCAAAGGGGTCGTATCACTTTGACTCAGATAATTTTGATGATTCCATGGATCCCTTTAAGCCTATGAAGACCTTAAGCAACTGTGGGCCAGCTAAGTTTTGCTCCTTAGATGGTAATCAGGCTAATGAAATCTTAGAATCTCAGCTGTATGAAGTACAGGGTGAGGAGGTGAAGAAAGGGACAGCTTCCCCCAACAAGGCAAAGTCTCGTTTGATAACGTGAGTGAGGATGGGTGCTGGGGTAGTTCTGTTTTTTGCTCTGCTTCTGGGGCTTGCAGCCAGCAAGAACTTTGGGCACTTAATCAACTTGGGAGGTAGGGGAAGGGACAGAGATGGATGCTTGGAGCTTTAGCCTAGAGTTTTCACTACTTTGCCGAACACATAAGATTAGCTATTATACATGAGAATCACCAGAGGCATTTTTTGGTAACTTTCACTTTTATTTTTGAGCAGGTAATAGCTTTATATGAATTTTTTTGTCTTTTGTGTTTTGTTCTATTTTTTTTTTAATAGTCTAAAGCAACACTGGTGATAGGCTGCAGAAACTCTGCATCATCCATCAGGGGTCACTTGGCTTAATACCTAGGATGAAGATAATAGCACTCTTCTAGTCCTACACAGAATCATTCCCCAGACACGTTTCATCTGAAGTCAAGACATTTGTCTTCATAACTAAAGACAAAACACAATGCAGGAATGTCTACAAATCAATAGCATAGGGGTTTCATGATGTATCATTTTTATAAGTAATGATTAAGGTAATAGTTCAGAAAATGGATCCATTAATTGAGCTCAGAAAGATTTGCTACAAATTATTTAGTTGTATGTGATGTGAGATTTTCTTCCCTCAGTTCTCCTTTGCAAGTAAGTACCTTTTGAACTATTAAAGTCTTTGAATATATAATCCACTGTCTTAGAATACAGCTCCAAATGTAGCATTCCACATTTCAACATTTTGTGCCTTTGTCCTGTTTTTCAGAGATGATAAGCTGGACTGTTGGCTTAAGAAATAGAAAGTGAGTGTCAGAATTAGAAACACAGGGCAAAAACATATAACATTGGTGTATCTTGAAGTTGAATGGGAAAAATGGACGATAGGAAAGGCTTATGCTAAAAGTCAAAACAATCCTGGTTCTGCCACTGATGTGCTTTGTGACCTAGTCATGGGCTGTGAGATTCCTTCCAACCCCTTCAAACCTCTAGATGATGATAGAAGAGGGCTGGAGGTTGTGGCAATATCCAGGAATCATAAGGGCTAGACAACCATAGAAACCATTCAAATGTCCAAAAGTTCCAGAGCTACTTGAATTACATTTTATCTTTAGTTATATAGACAAATGCCTCAAATTTATTTTTTAAAAACCCTTACCTTCCGTCTTGGAATCAATGCTGTGTATTGGTTCCAAGGCAGAAGAGTGGTAAGGGCTAGGCAATGGGGGTTAGGTGACTTGCCCAGGGTCACACAACTGGGAAGTGTCTGAAGCCAGGTTTGAACCTAGGACCTCTCAATCCACTGAGCTACCCAGCTGCTCCCATCAACTTTAGACTGAATGGGCTAAATGTCTAGGTAACATCTGCCCAGTTTCTTCGGTTCTTTTGCCATTCTCTTTTCCAATGTGTCACGCAGTAGACATTTCAGTGAATTTGGGAGACAAATAACCTTGGTTCAAGGCCTGACTGACATTTATTAGTTTTGTGATCATGGATAGGTTTGACCAAGTTTTCTTTGAATTCTAATTCTCTGCTCTGGGGATAATACTACCACCTCTTGCAATGACCAAATGAAGTCACGGATGTCCAGTGCTTTGTAACTGATAAATGTCAGCCAGGGAGAGGGAACAGAGGAAGCTTGGGTTCAGGAACACCTGGATTCCCGGCTATGTGCTGCTAGTCAGGCACCAGACTGTTCTCTGCTACTAGACCTTCCTGACGGATCTCCATTGCTGGGGAGGGAGGGTTTATCCACTCTGGGATTTCTTCCACACTAGTGAAATCATATATAGATCAGGACCAAGAGAAAAACAAAACAAAACAGATACACACATTTCTATTTGTGTGTCTATATGTATATTAGTATTATTTCTTATTAATTGGGCCCTGATCCCCAGATAAATGAAGTGCTGAGTAAGTGTATTCATAGTGATTATTCTCCCTAAGAGGGGGAAAGATTAGGAAGGGCAGTCTTCATTCAGCCCCAGAGGGAAGAGAATGGTCAATCAGAGGAGACAGCTGTCATGCAGGATGGACAGTCACGGAGTCTTCTTGTAGAGAAGGCCTACCTTTCTCCACCCCATCTGGCTCTTGGGTACCTTATTCAGGAGAGGCCAAGGGAGAGTCCCAGGCCTGATACTTAAAATCTATGGGACAGTGTGTGGGGATGCGACTTCCCAGCCTCCGTGCAAGGATGCAGACCCAGTGATAGGTTGGACTCCCATACTTTCACATACACCACAGGCTTGTCAGTCAAGATCTTTGCAACACACAAATAATGATTTCTTGTCCTGACCCAGTTTCTAACCATTGGTAACCTAGATGAAATTTCTATATTTTATGTTTTTGATATTTAAGTTAAAATGTAAACTTAGTCCAAAGGAATACAATTGAGGTCCTGAGGGCACCCTATGGCATAGAGTGCTGGACTTGGAGTCAGGAGGACCTGAGTTTAAATCCAGATTCAGATACTTACTAGTGTGTGACCCAGCAAAGTCACTTAACCTCTGTCTGTCTTTGTTTCCTTATCTGTAAAATGGGGATAATAATAGCAACTACCTCCCTGGGTCGTTGGGAGGATAAAATGAGATAATATTTGTAAAGTGCTTTGTAAATCTTGGTACTTTAGAAAAATGTTGCTATAACTACTACTCTCAAATAAGATGAGACACATGAATCTTCTTTGGAAAAGATGTCATACATTTTCAGTTATTCTTGAAACCTCATCGGTGTGCTTGAGTGGCTGGAGATCTCAAAACTCATAAATGCATAGTATTAGGAGGTACAATGGCTAGAGTGTCAGAAAGACCCAAATTCAAATCCTACCTCTAGCATTCAACAGTTATGTGACTCTGGGCAAGTCACTTGACTACTCTGTGCCTCAGTGACTTCATCTGTAAAATGAGGACAATAATAGCACCTACTTGTCACAAGGATCCATTGAGAAAATATGTACAGCTCTTTAAACCTGAAAACTCTTTAAGTGCTAGTTAACATCGCTCTAAGTGTTCTGTGCATTCATCCATAAGTGGTCATTGGAAGTACTCATTATTGCTACAGAGCTGTCAAGATAGTTTTCATGCCTTTCCTTGACTCAGTGTTAGAAGGAATAGCCTGATTTTGCTTACACTGATGTATGCAACACCCTACCTTGTTTCTGTAGACTTGAGGTTTGCAATCATCATTCGTTCTCCAGAGGTAACTAACATCCGTGAACTTGGACATTCTTTATCTGTACCAGACATCACAGAGAGAATTACAATACTTTACATCTACCAAGCGAGAGAGAATATCCTAGTCTTTTTACATGATTTTTTTTCTCCATCTGTCTGTCTTTCCTGTCTCTTTTATTTTTTTATTTTTGGTGCATCAGGACTACTGAACAAGTGAAATTTCTCTGTTTTCTGTTGTAAGTACTCTTCTGTGGTTTCTGGTATTCTTGGGGTGGGTTGGCTCTCTGTCCTCCTCACCTTCCTTCTGCAGCATGTTGGCTTCCGCCTCCGAATTTATTCTGATGCTGTGTCCTTGCATTTCAAACTCCACTTCATTAAAAAGCTGAGCCTTGCAATTGTCTGTATGTGAAGGAATGGAGCCTGGCCTCCTAGCCTTAGGTGTATGAGCTTGCTTCCATGGCATGGCACTTTGTAGTGTGTCCTGAAAACAGTAGAGATAATGACCCAGAAAGCTTCTTAATTGCCCCTGAGACAGAGAAGGTAGCCATTGTTTGGCTTCTGTCCTGCTACCTGACATTGGAAGTACAACTGGCCTTTGTGTATAGGACCAAGTCCTGGATTTTAGAAGTTTGAATATCTACTGAGTCAACTTAGCATCTCTCACAACTTCAGGCTGTAACCGAGGTTTCAGTGACGGATCTAGTCAGCAGATTTTATATAAACCAAGTCTGTTCTAAAATTATGTATATGTTGGGTATATGATTTAAATGAAATAAAAAGGATTTTAAAAGACAGATGTATCCTCTTTTCTGAAATAAAAATATGGAAGTGTAATGAGATTGTCTAACAGCAAAATCCTGTGCTTTCTCAAAATAGCAAGTACTCTACTAAATTGTTTTCCTTTTCCCCCCAGTTCTGGCTGCACATGGTACACAGCGTTCATCATCTGTCTCATTACTAATAGAATGTGAATGTCATTATATTAGGGTATTGCAATATTTGTACTGTTATTCTCTATAACTATATTTCTATAATTCTCCTTTGACTATAATTCTCCTTTGGTTAGTAAGTGGGGCCAAGCTCAGTTTTCTTTTTCGAGTTATTTCTAAGGAATTTGACAAACTAGTTAATATAAAACTTATTTGAGAGTCATGTTTTCTGATCAGCGACAAAATCTCATTTGTTAGAGACTGGAAAAATTAACTTCTTTGGTCCTGAGATTATAGTTTTAGGGAATGTGCTGATAAATTCCAGCATCCTACAGCCATTTGAGAGTTTAGTCTTCGAGACTAGCTTGTGGAAGCAACTGGAGTATTTTTCCTTTAAGATTGAACCCAGTGGTAGTTTCTGCCTCTCTCCCTTTCCCTATGGAAGGACAGGTAGAGTTTGTGATGGATCAGGCATTTTCCATCTCTGATTTATTTGTAGACCTCTCTTTGTGCAGATTCATATGCTTTTAGCCTGTGTCTGCTGTACCACTCTCTTCCCCACTCCACAGCCTAGAAACTAGGAATAAGATTCTAAATAGACCTATTTTTCTTTCCAGGAGTGGCTGTAAAGGAAAGAAGTATGAAACTCAGTCACTTGGTTTGGATGTGTGTTCTCAGGTATGTCTTAAGTCTGTTACTCATGAGTCTTAATGGATCATAAACTTTTTATTTGGGAATTGAACCCAGTAAAATTGCCAGTTCCAACTCCACCATTACACAACTCATGGAAACTGGACCCTGGAAAAGACAGATCTACACATAGAAGATTTTATACAAATACACACTATTAATAAGTACATATATGTGTGTGTTTATATAAAATTTTCTGGGTAATCAAATTTAATTTGGGACTTCCATCTCTTTTTCCCCCACCCCCAATTGAGAAAGCAAGAAAGTAAACCAGCAAAAGACATTAGATTTTAGGGATGGAGTATACTTTCCAATTTATCTGTTTATTTTTTAGCTAGAATGGTTATGGGGTAAAGGGGTGAGTGGAATATGCCCTTTCTCTCAAAATATTTAAGTAGCTGATTTACTATTACTTTGAAGTATCTACAAAGGGTAATGAATGGGAAGACCCAAGCTCGGTGTAAGGAAGCTTCGGCAGTCAAGTCTTTTAGTAAGTATTTACTATTAGATTCCAGGCACCAGGTTAAGCACTAACAACAAGGATGATTTGCTCCGGGAAAATGGCCTAAAGGAGAGAGCATCAAGGACAGGTTCAGACTGGAAAAGAAGAGGTGGACAGATCCTGTAGGGAGAGTGCAGGATAACAGATTTGGTGCCCACGGGCTTTTAGAAGTTGCCAGAACGTCTTCAGTACGTTGGATAGGTCTTATATAGAAAGAAATAGAAAAGAATTGCACAGAGTGAGATCCTTGGTACACCAGGAGCCCTCGCTGGTCGAGGAGGACCCACAGAAGTGTGTGTTCCTCTGAGTGTTCCCCTACCCTGGGCTAAGCGTCTGTTTCCTTCTATAGGATAAAGGAGCCATTATCTCCCAGATCCCAGACATTTCAAATAGGGATGGCCATGCCACCGATGAAGAGAAATTGGCTTCTACGTCATCCAGTCAGAAACCGTGTGAGGCCGAGGTGAAAGGTGAGCCAGAAGACGACGTGGAGTACTTTGAATGTTCCAATGTTCCCGTGTCTGCCATAAATCATGCGTTTTCATCCTCAGAAGCAGGTACGGGAGCCTCTCTTCTATGTCTTACTTAATAAATTAGAGCATTCTGAAGGCCTGGAGCAATAGCTGCCTCATGAGAAGGTTAGAAGAGTTGGATCATTGGACCTAATGGGGGCCGGGGGAAGAGACCCCTGGAACAGAGGACTTGGGCCAGCTCTTTTTCCTTTTTCCTGGACTCTTAAAGAAGAGGGCTTGGAATCTCAAAATTGGAAGAAGAAAGCCTATGGGCTAGGCCCCTCTTAAGGCTCGGGCCCTTTTAGAAGGGCCCAGTGAGTGATCATCAGCTGCTCCGTACAGACCTCCGGTGATGGGGAGCTCAGCCTCCCAAGCCTGCCTCCACGTTCTAGAGTATGAGCCTAAACAACAGAATCCTAATCGGAGCAAGGTGGCTAGAGCTTTGTCCTAAGTCATCCTATTTGTAGGATGCTTAAAGCCTCTGGAGACCTTTCTTGGCAGGCACAGGAGGGCTTAGCACATTCACCTTCCCTCCCGCTGCAGCCCGGCTTGAGCCAGCCTCCCCCTTTTCCATCCTCCACCCCAATACCGTCTGGGCTTGTTGCAGAACCTGAGCGACTGAGGAGGGAGCCGGCTCCCCGCAGAGGCAGTTCCTGGCACTCCATGCCCATGGGGGGCGAGGCCCCACCTCAGGAAAGAGTGTCCAGGGGACAAGTGCCGGGATGGACAACAGACGGCTCTAAGGGGCTGGCCTCCCCTTGCTGACGCTGATGGTGGTGCCTGACCAGTAGTGAGCAAGCCGTATGGCTTCCCCATTCCCCCATGGGTACATACCTTGGGGAGAACAGCCCCCACCCACCTGGCACTGCCCGGCACACAACTCTTGCTTGCTCAAGACAAGTCAGATCATTCTTCCACTAAATAACCCCACAGATATTTGAAGAACCATCACGTCCTCCTCCCTTCTTCCCACAACTCTTCTCTAGAGTCATCCTCTGGCTTCTTCCATTGATTGTCATGTGGGACGACTTCTCTTCTTCCTGGTTTCCTTTCTCTGAAAATAATTTAGCTTGCCAACATCTTTTTATTATTTAAACCTTTACCTTCTGGCTTAGCATTTATACCCAGCATCAGTTCCAAGGCAGAAGAGAGATAAAGGCTTGATAATTGGGGGTCAAGTGACTTGCCCAGGGTCACATAGGTAGGAGGTGTCTGAGACTAGATTTGAACCCCGTCTGACTGCAGGCCTGGCTTTCAATCCACTGAGCCACCATGTTACTCCTCAATATCTTAAAGTGCAGGACCCAGAATTGGATGTGATCATTCAGATTTCAAACCAAGGAACTGTGACTGTGACCTCTTTGTTCTGGATGCTGTAGTCCTATTACTATCACCTGAGGCCACGTTAATTTATTTGGCTGCCTTATAATACTGAATCCAAAATTCCTACATCATGTAAACTTTGGTACACCCAAATCTTTACCATCCTTCACTTGTGCAGTTGATTTTTTTTTTTTTAGTTCAAGTGTCAGACTTTACATTACCCCCTATTTTTTTTTTTAAACCTTTACCTCCCCTCATAGAATCACTACTGTGTGTATTGGTTCCAAGGCAGAAGAGTGGTAAGGGCTAGGCAGGGATGGGTGGTTAAGGGACTTGCCCAGGGTCACATAGCTGAGAAGTGTCTGAGGCCAGATCCTGGCTCTCAATCCCCACTGAACCACCCAACTGCCCCCCTGCCCCATTATTTTTTATCTTATTTGAATTGGCCCACCATCCCAAGCCTTTAAAGATTTTTTGATCCTGATCTTATCTTCCAGTATATTAGCTGCCCTTCCTAAATCCTTCTGTCGTCTGCACATTAGATCATTCTTGGTAGAGAAAATAGAAGCAAATTAAGAGTTAAATAGTTAGAGCTGTACAATCCCGGCTTCTCCTTATTGTCGCCAACATATATCTCTGCCATCAATACCCTCATCCAAATTGTCAATAAAATACAGTGAACAAAACAGGGCCAGAGAACTTTGTCCAGATTGATACTTAGTAGTTATTAGTCATCACTCTTAGATTGTGTCTTTTAACCAGTTACTAGATAGAACCATCCTAACTGGATTATTATCAGTCCACATTTTGCCATCTTGTCTGTTAGTATGTCTGAGGAATTTTATCAAGATATTTGCTAGCACCCAAATATATAATACCTTCCTCATTTCATTGATAAACCAGTTTAATAGTGCTGTCAAAAAAGGACGTGAAATTAGAGCAATCTGACTTGTTAACAAAATTCATACTGACTCCTGGTAATGGGTACTTCCCTAAGTGCTCCCAAACAGCCCTTTATGCATCCATCCTAGTGCTTCTAGGAATTGCCATCTAGTTCCCTAACCCACATAGGCCTGAAGAGTCTTAGCAGATGAGGCTTCTAACCCATCAAAAATCTCTCCTAGTTTCCTCAGATCTTTTATACCCTAAATGTAATTTGTCCAGATCAAGCAGCTTGAATTTATTTCATCATCACCTGTTAGGCTTTTGCCATCTCACTTATTACATATTTCAGTTTCTTATGAATCATTTTTTTAACCCTTACTTTCTGTCTTAGAATCATTTCTGTGTATTGGTTCTAAGACAGAAGAGCGGTAAGGACTAGGCCAGTGATAACAAACCTATGACATATGCTGAGGATGAAACATTTGCTTTAGTGTAGTGTAGACACTCTGTGCACTATAGATTACAATTCTACCTATATTAATTTATCTATTTTGGTTTATTAAATATAGTTATATACTAAAATTATATATTTTTGTTATTTAAACTATAAATATTGTGAAAGAAGTGATATATCACCCGAGTTATGTTCATTTTTTTTTTTTTTTGGCAAATTTTGACATACCAAGCTCAAAAGGTTGCCCATCACTAGTCTAGGCAATGGAGGTTAAGTGACTTGTCCAGTAATGAGGTCAAATTTGAACCCAGGATCTCCTGTCTCTAGGCCTGGCTCTCCATCTACTGAGCTACCCAGCTAGCTGTCCTCTCTTATGAATCATTTCTATTTAGTTCTCATTCTGGAGATCATTAATTTTGAAAGCAAAATGGGAATTAAACCAAAAGTGATCCAACGAGCTCAGTAGAGTTTTAAGCTTTAATAATCTAGTTCTACCTTCTCTAGATCAACCACCTTCACTCTTCTGTCTTCTCAGAGCAAGGGACTTATCACTTCCGTTTTCTCCCTTTTTTTCCAATATGACTGAAAACTTTTTTGTCTTTATTATAAATCCATCCTTATGGATTTATAATAAGGCATTCCCTTTCTTGACAGCGTCTATTTAGGTATTTATTCTCAATTATATGCCCTTATCTGTATTTGACTAAGTATTCTTTTTTTTTTAACATTTATTAATATTCATTTTTAACATGGTTACATGATTCATGCTCCACCTTTCCCCTTCAACCCCCCCCCACCCATGGCCGATGCGCATTTCCACTAGTTTTGTCATGTGTCCTTGATCAAGACCAATTTCCAAATTGTTGGTAGTTGCATTGGTGTGGTAGTTTGACTAAGTATTCTTTTAAGAAAAAAGCCACTGTCACTTATTGCTGGGAGATCTCATTTACCTTCATGGTAAAGCCACTGATTCAGTTCCCCACCTTCTGAGCTTTGGCATAGAAGCATCAGAGCCTCTTGGTCAGTGCAGGGGACTGTGGGACACTGTGGGGACAGTCGGATGGTTGGGCTTCTATAAATAGTCAGGCTTGCAGGCATTGGAGAGCCAAATTGTTCGCTGCATTTTGAAACTTGGACCTTAATGATCCAGTTGAAGCCCAAAGAAGACACATTAAGCTCAAGCCACTACTATTGTTGGCTATTTAAAGTTATTAGGACAGTTCTGCCTCTCATTTAGCAGATGAGGTTTGGAATTGCTCCTTCAAATGCCAAAGTAAACATTATAAATCATACTTGGGCCGCTAGGTCCCTCAGTGGATGGAGCTCAGGGCCTAGAGTCAGAAGAGTTCAGAATGACCTTGAACAGTTAACCAACTACGTTACCTTGGGCAGGTCATTTAACTCTTTTGCCTCAGTTTCCTCATCTGCAAAATGAGCTGCAGAAGGAAATGGCAAAGCACTCTTAAGATCTTTGCTAAGAAAACCAAAAATGGAGTCACAAAGAGTGGACATGACTGAAAAAAGTCATATTTCTCATTCAGTAACCTAATTGCTTTGAAACTTTTGTGCCCACAGATAGGTGGATATTAGATAAATATATTCTGTGAATAGAAAGGTAGTTTTGGCTCAGTGGATAGACCAGGAAGAGCCAGATTCAAGTCCTTCCTCTGACACACAATGGCCATATGAGTCTTAACCAGCATTCCAGGCAACACACCAAAAGTCCCTTCTTGTCAGTAGAGGGAGTTTCCTTTAACCAGTGAAATCAAAGCACAGACTCTTGTCTTTATTCATGAATAGGGCGATAGAGAGCTAGAAGCACTCCTGAAAAACCTCCAAGCCTGCTGCCACTGGGGAAGTGCTCTAGGGGGGACTTGGGGAAAGGCTGGGGCCAGGCCCAGGATCAGGGGTCGGCAACGTATGGCTCTTTCTGCAGGAGCCATAAAGTCAATTTTTTTTCAGGCGCTATTATAGGAGCATGCACTGTGAGTGAGCACTGTACGGGTCTCACAAAATTACATTTTAAAAAATATGGTGTTTATGGCTCTCACAGCCAAAAAGGTTGCTGACCCCTGCCCAGGACTGAGGCCTGAAGCAATTGTAATTTGCCCCAAAGAAGGGAGGATCCACACAGATGAGCTCACAGATAGTCACCAAAGTCTGAGTGCAGTTTTTTTTTTGGGGGGGGGGGTATTTTTTTTTTTCAAACCCTTAACTTCTGTGTATTGGCTTCTAGTCAGAAGAGTGGTAAGGGTAAGCAATGGGGGTCAAGTGACTTGCCCAGGGTCACACAGCTGTGAAGTGTCTTAGGCCGGATTTGAACCTAGGACCTCGCGTCTCTAGGCCTGACTCAATCCACTGAGCTGCCCAGCTGCCCCCCTGAGTGCAGTTTTATTAAACTTTAATAGCTTAAGACGTCTGGGACATGTGTTGGCTCTGCATTATAGAGACAGGCTTGAGAGGCAGTTGTGGCCGGAGTCCAGAAGTCCAGGGTTTGGGCACTTTCTCCCCATATTTCTCAGTGCCCCACAATATCCTCTGAGATTATTGGTTGCAGGAGAGGTGCTGACCTGCATCAGTGGAGGGGGTGCTCCACATAGTTTCTCCACACTGATAAAATCACAGGCCTAAACCAAAAAGATCTATTGGATGTAAACATAAATATCTATGCTGTAGAACATTTAACTATGTTTCTGTGGTTGGGTATTATCTATTTCCTCACTAGATATAGACCTTTCAAGATCAGCCAGGTCCACATCACTCCTAGAGTCCAGTCTAGCTTAAGCTCACCCAGGCTTGCTGATAAAATAATACTCATCTTTCTTTGTGTTTGTCAGTTTCTGATGCTGGAGGTGCACCTTCCCTGACCGACACTAGATGGCAGCCTTGCCTCTCCCCACTGCAGGTGCTCCTAAGGCCTCTTGGCTAACCACTGCAAACCAGTTTTTCCTTGGACTTTTAATACCAAATAGCAGGATTGTACATTAGGTGACCACTCGCTTTTCTTTTTTTTCTCCTTTTTTTTAGAATAGATTTTATTGGTATATTTTATTAGTATATCTTAGCCCCATTTCCTTGTTTTCCTCCCCTTCCTAGAGAGCCATCCCATGTACAAAAAAAATTTTTTCCTTTAAAATAAAAAGAGAAAGAAGAGGAAAAACTCATCCCAAACATCGAAAAAAAAAATTGAAGATACACAGTTCCAACTTTATGTAAAGAATTTTGAAAGAAATTCACATTCTAAAAAAAGCCACCTGTGTTAACTTTACAGTACTACACTTTCCAGTACTGCCCCCCGATTTTGCGTGCCACGGCCTCCCATCCCTCCACTAAAGAAAAAAACCTAAAAAAAAAAAAAACAAACAACCTCCAAGTGAAAGCAGAAGATCAGAAGTACAGAGAGACTACCACTGCTACCACTGGATTGGGGAATTGGCTCTGTTCTGCTCCCCCCACCCCGTTTTCTATCTTGTCTGTGCTTGGATGCTGCATGTCTGTCCCTGACCCCCACACGTTGCCCATCCTCTTTTGTCTGTGTCTGTGTCTGCCCCGTGTGTGCTTTCTCTTCTTGCCAGGCTTCCTTAGGGCTAGCCCTCACCCTTGGATATTCCTCCTCCTGTCCCAGGTCTCCTTAAGCCATGTGCCTGCCCACTTCCTGCCTTCCTCCCTCCTTCACATTCATATTATGTAGAGATCTGCAGAGTGTCCACTTAGGTAAAGGGAGAATTGTCTCTATGCCATGTTACTCATTTATGGACACACGCCCTCCCTCCTCCAACCTGCAAAAGTAGTGGGAAAAGGTGCCAAGTCCTCAGTTATAGTCCAACCTTTTTGTTTTATATTATCATAGTATAGCCTGACTCTGATGAAACTGAAGAGTTTCACAAAGGATACTTTTAAAGTGGGAATAAATAACCTTTTTTGTGTTACAGACCCTTTTGGTAACCTTGAGAGCCATAGCAGGTCCTCAAGATTTTTTAAACACATAAAATATGCTGAATTAAAACAGAAATCAATTATATTAGAATATAGTTATCAATATTTTTTAAAATACAAATTCCCAGGCCTCTTGTTAAGAACCCCTGTTTTAGACAATTTTCCTTAAAGATGCACAAAGTATAGATTCTCTGAAATACCTATAACAATGGTTTTCTATGTTTTTAGGTTTAGAAAAGGATACCTGCCAGAAGATGGAGAAGGATGGCTCCAGTGTCTCGGTATGTTCAGAACTGGGCTTTCACACAGCCAGGTGGAGGAGGGGGCAAGAGGAGAGGGTAGTTTCAACGTTAGTCCTGTGTAGTCAGGAAGGGCAGATACATGTTTCCCAGAGAGCTGCTGTTTCCTAATATAGAGTTCTGCCAGGCCCAGACAGTAGGGGACCTCTTGATGAGTGAGAGGCCTGATGTTTTTGGTGATCCCCTCTAAAAAGACCTCCCCCAAAAGCACGGTCACTAACCACTGCTTTTATTCCATAGTTAACCAGGGGACAGAGATCTCAGATTGATGGCTCTTAAATTGGTAACTGAAAGGGACTTCACAACACTGGGGCACTAATACATTGTTGGTGGAGCTGTGAACTGATCCAGCCATTCTAGAGGGCAATTTGGAATTGGGCCCAAAGGGTATAAAACGGTGCATATCCTTTGATTCTGTAATAATACTACTGGGTCTGTATCCCAGAGGTCAAAAAAAGGGAAAAGGACTTGTTTGTACAAAAATATTTTTAGCTGCCCTTTTTGTGGTTGCCAAGAATTGGAAATTAAGGGGATGTCCATCAACTGGGGAATGGCTGAGCAAATTGTGGCATATGATGATGATAGAATGCTATTGTGCTGTTAGGAATGATGAACAGGATGATTTCAGAAAGAACTATGTGAATTGATGCAGAGTGAAATAAGCAGAACCTGAAGAACATGGCACACAGTAACAGTAATATTGTAGAATGATCAACTGCGAAAGACTTGGCTATTATTGGCAATATACTGATCCAGGACAATTCTGAGGGACTTAGGACAAAGAATGTTATTCACCTCCAGGGAAAGAACTGTTGGAGTCAGAATGCAGATGAAAGCATATAATTTTTCAATTGTTTATTTGGGTTTTGGTTTTATAAGATTTACTTATAAAAAATAATATAAAAATAATTCACTTAAAAAATTAACAATGTGGAATATACACAATTTTTTAAGTAAGGTTAGTTTGCAAAAAGAAGGCATAAGGCAGCAGATGACACACAAAGGCTAGAAATGTAGAGATATCATTAAAAGTTTAGTAACTCATAAATGTCTAAAATGTATGTACTGTTATATTTTTTAAAATATCATGCAGTATGTTCCCTTAAATTCATTTAAAATAATTTTTTCATATTTGTATGTTAAAACATTTTTATACATTATTTTTACTTTAAAATGTCTACATGTAGCCTCTGTCCAAAAACTTAACCCAAATTATATAGTAAGGTGTACTATAAACACCATAAAAGAAAAAGTAAAAATTCAAATTTCTTCTCTGGTAGAAAGGAAAGATCAAATTTTTTTCCAGATTTTTCCAGATTGGGGGTGGGGGGTGCTGTGCTGTGCCCCTACTCCCTGGGATATGGAAGAGATACCTGTAGTTGTTGTTTTTAGGCATTCATACAAGCCTTTGTCAGCCACTGAGGGTCTTAAATGAATGAAGATAGAGAACCATAACTCTGCTTTCACTTTCTAATTGGTTACATTTGAATAATAATATTAATCTTAGCTTATCCTGCAGTCCTTCCCAGCCTGCTTTCATTCTGTCAGCTTCCTTCCTATAACCTGCAGAGCTCTGGAGACACTTTGTTGTTGTCATCCAGGAGGGGAG
The DNA here is from genome assembly GCF_016433145.1 of Gracilinanus agilis. Lineage (NCBI taxonomy): Eukaryota > Metazoa > Chordata > Mammalia > Didelphimorphia > Didelphidae > Gracilinanus > Gracilinanus agilis. The sequence goes on along the minus strand of NC_058131.1, from coordinate 169,952,847 downwards.
ATCACTTAAAGCTGGTGGGGAGGTGAGTAAGTTGAACACTAGACTCGGTTAATGAGTGAAAAAACCTTCTTGTGGCTCATGGAACACAGGAGGGGAAAGACAGACAGGCCCAGTGAAGGGAAAGGACAACATTTCTTACTTACTAGGATAGTCATATGGCTACAAAGTTGGTTGGGAAGCCTTTTTTAAAAAAATGACTCCCATGTTCCCATTGACTTACTGAGGAAACCGGAGCTCTCAAAGGGCCTGAGCGCTACTCGGTGTCAGGGTGATCTTCGGACTCCCAAGGTCGGCGCTCTTCTTGCCCTGCAGATGGCCAGCACTGGCTGGTAGCCGGCGCCTCGGATCTGCTCGGCAACTGAGCAGTATTTCTGGATAGGACCCTGATCTTAGGGACCAGACACAGTGTCTGTGCCCCAGCATGAACGCCGACTGGCCAGACCTGCCGCGGCCTTGGCCAATCAGAGTTTTGGTCTCTCCAAATACATGTTACCTGTGCTAGCCTTTGGCCCAGGTCAGCCGTCACGATAGAATAATCTCCCTCCTTACTTAGCTTTGCACCTTGGAACCCCCGAGCTCCCTTCCGAGACCAGCCCAAGAGCCACCTTCCGGAGGCCTTGTCTAATGCCCCAGCCCGTGCCCTCGCCTCGCAGGACCACTATTCCTTATATATCTCGTATTTACTTCATCAGGAAGTGTTGTATCCCCTGGTGGAAGAATAATAATAGTAAAAGCTAATGTTTGTAGGATAGTTTCATGTTGTTGGAGAACTTTATGCTGTTGTATCCTATTCCTGCCACAATCCTATGAAGTAGATGCCATTATTATACCCACTTTATAAAGAAACTCAAACTGAGAGGAGTTAAGGGACTTGCCCAGGGAGTTACACAGCTTGTAAATGTCTGAGTCTGGATTTGAACTTGGCTCTTCTTGACTCCAGACCCAGAGTTTCATCTACTGAACCCCTGGTATCTCACAAGAAAGACATTTTCCTTCCACTAACCCTGTGAGATCAATAGTGCAAGCATTATTATTTCCTTTTTATAGATGGGGAAGCTGACGCCCAGTGTCTTATTTGTCTGTGACTACAACAGTAAACAAGAGGAAGGGCTGAATTCAAATTCTGCCTCAGTTTCCTCAAGCCATTTCCCATAATGAGCCTTCTGCCTCGAGACTCGCTTTCTCTGGCTGTGTGCACCATACTATAAATTCTCCTGACTCTTAGAGCTCGCTCAGCATCTCGGAGCCCTTCCTTTTGGCTTTCCTTGGGCCCCCCGGCCTTGCCAGTTAGTTATTCCTGTGTTTTCCTTATAGTTTCTTTTACCCCTCGTGTTCCCAGGTTAGTGTGACTTTAGTGTGAAGTATAAACCTCCTTTTATGCTTCTTTGAATCTGTCATTCAGCTTCTTTCCTGCCCCGCTTCCCAGCTAGTCCTACATCTAGTCTATCCAGTGGTCGTGTTCACCCCAGGTAGGCTTATTATAAGCCAGTGTGTGTTGTAGGCCATACTGGAAGAGATTAGAGATGGGCACCGTCGGGCAGTTTCCTTGAAAGCTTCAGCATGCTCAGGAAAGGTTTCAGAAGAAACTTTGGGAACATTGCCGTATGATGTGCCCTGATGTTAGCCATCCTCATCAGTGCGGTCGTCTTAGACAACAACTGTTTATTCAGCGTACCCAAATATTTTACTCAGAGTTATTTCAAGCATGGTCACAAGCTATTCAAGTCAGGACAGAATTGGGTTAGGCAGGCATATTGGAGCGATTCACTTTCAGCGTTTGGCTATAATCAGCACCCCCTAAGACCTCTTTTTTAGACAGGAACATCACTACAAACACTGTTTTTAAAGACTGTTCTTCCCCTTCATTCCTTAATATCTGCGTGGGGAGGAGGAGGGGAGTAGCTTTTTGGATAGAAACTAAGTTTAATCTGGCCTGATACATACTGGTTCTGTGACCCAGCCAGACAGGTCCCATAGCCCCCAGTGCCTCCAGCCTGCACTGGAATCTCAGTTCCACCCTCCCTCTTCCCCATTGCTGCGTAGAGTTGTGTTGTGGGTCCCCACTTCACAGACAAGGCTCACCACCTCCTCCACACCTTCAATCGGGAAGATGATCTTTGTGAGTTGCTGCCAGAATATATTTATCATCCAGTGGAGAGCATCTCTGCAGGCCGACCCCAGGCAGTGGTGACAGAGCTTGTCTCCGGATCTTAGCCAAAGGCTGGCCAGTGTGACAGAACCTGCCAGGGGTTGTAGCCTCTGTCATAGCCTGGGAAGAAGCAGGGTCACCCCTGCTCCGACTGAGAAGGTACTGGGGAAGAACTGGAGCACAAGTCCTTAAGGACAGACCTAGCCACATCTGAAGCAATCTTTACTCTGATACTCCTTAGAAGCAGTTGAGCTCAGTTAAAATAGCCTTGCATTAGGAGGCAAGTTGCCTGGGTTGCTAGCTCATCAATAACTAACTGGATCACAGATTTAGAGCTGTGTGAAGAGTGAAACAAACTCTGTCTATCAATCAGCAACTTTTAAGTTTTTTTTTTATTTTAAATCAATCAAAAATTTAACTACTCCTACTTAATACCTTACCACAAGTTCCCAAGTTACTTGCTAGAGTAGGGTGACAACTCTCATACTTGGTGATTGGTAAGAGTGAGTTTGATTCACTCTTCACAGACAGGGACAAGGGAACCCAGCCTTCTTATTTTATAGACAAGAAAATGAAGACCCTTTGAGGTAAGAGGATGACTTCAGGCTTATCATTTCATTTTTGTAGGCCAATTTCCTTAGATATAAAATTAGAGTCACAATATCCACCTACATTATTTCAGAATTGTTAACTTGATAGGATGATATTCTCAATCCTTTAAAAGCATGAATGATTTCATATAGAAGAGATTAATGGGACTTTTCCAAATAGTTGCTCCAGACCCCATGGAGAATGATGATTTATTTTTCTCTTTAAAATATAGTAGCCCAGATCTCATTTTATTTGTGTGGAAAGCATTTTGTGATTGTATTCATACAATTCCTGCATTTTTCTTGCCCAGAGAATAACTACAAGAAGCAGTAAAATTCCCACATAACTTTAAAAAAAGAAGGGTATAGTTTGGGAAATGTATCCATTGAGTGAGCAAAGGTGTTGATGGCTTGTTTTGGACTAAAGAATTACATGAATTTCCTTGGAAAGAGATAAATACCATGAATTTTAAATTCTGGTTCCCCAAGAATCTTGAACATCTTTAAAATCTCACTTTTATTTATGGTTCTTTAAGAGGAATATCTTAGACAGTAGGCACCTCAGTCAGTGGTAAGATGACGTTATCTGGATAAAGCATGTCCTCATAGGACCAGAAATCATGACCTCTGCTACCTGCCAGCCAGGCAACCTTGGGTAAATCTGTTATGCTCCCTGAACTTCAGTTTGCTAAAATGTCAAAAGGGGAAAGGAGAACTTTCCCTACCCACTTCACTGGATTGTGGCAAAGACTTGAGTCATCTAGTGTGGAAAGCTTTGAAAACAAGTGTGATGTGGAATTAGATAGTCTGGTTACTCATGTTGTGATCCTAAGGGGGAAAAGAAATATAAAGAAAAGGGCAAGAAAACGTATAATAAAACGAATGCTTCTTGCGGGCAGGGACTTTTGTTGTTGTCTCTAGTGCTTGGCTCATTGTAGGCGCTTAAAATTTTTTTATTTTCATAAATTCATACCTTATATCTTGGAATTGATACCAAATGTTGGTTCCAAGGCAGAAGAGCTGTAAGGGCTAGGCAATTGGGATTAAGTGATTTGCCCAGGGTCACATAGCTAAAAAGTGTCTGAGATCAAATTTGAACCCAGGGCCTCTTTATCCAGGCCTGACTTTCTATTCATTGAGCCCCCTAGCTGCCCCCATCATCAGATAATTTAAGCTAGTGAGTGAGAACAGACCATTTTGGGGGAGATTAATTTCATGAGGGAAACATTTCCATGTCCCTGGAATGTGGGAAAGAACAAAGCTTAGGCTTGAGCCTAGCAAACAAAGCTCTTCCCAGAGAAAATGACCTCCCTTTCTTAAAGCCCAGCCTTCTGCCGGGGAGTTTTTAATATAATTCAGCACCAGCAAACACTTCAGATATAGATAGGAAATTAAGAGAACAAAATGAACAGGCAGGCCCGATCTGGATACAGCGGATTTCAGTTTTCCTCTTGACTGCTACAGTGTCCCCTCTTAGCATTTAACCCTGTGGAAGGAGAGAGTATTCAGTCACTTCTTTGCCCTCTTGAGATCAGAGCTGTTCAGAGGATCTCTGTGTTAGCAATACAGAAAGAGCTAGAGCTGAGGTCATCTCTGCTGTCCTTGTGGGCAAGGCTGAACATTGGTTGTCAGCAGAATGCTCCTGGACTGACCGAGTGACCCTCCCCCCAGGGACAGTGGCAGAGCACACCACCAGCATTCTCACTCCGCCCTTGCACGCAGGCTGGGCTGGCTTCTGCTGGCTTTAAAAGTGATTTATTTTGCCATGAGGCTTCTCTTGGTTGCAGTATTTTGACTTGGCTATGCAGTACTCCCGTGTTCTTCAGACCATGCTGCAGTATTGAGGAAAGACACTGATAAGAGGAAGGGTCCATAGGCAGCCAGTCAACCAGAGTAGTGAAGTTCATGTCCTGTGAGGGTTGGTTAAAGTGACTTCTCTAAGGCATATCAAAGCATATCACCCCCTGCCCCATGCCTCCCCTTAGTGAGCTCCAAAGGCTCTTTTGTTACCTTCAGGATAATCCTAAATGACTTGATCTAACCCTTAAAGCCTTTCCCCACCTGTCTCCTCCCTACCTTACTAACTAGCCTTATAAGGCACACCTGATTGGCTCTTGGCATCTATAATCCAGTGATGCTGCTTGGCTTCCAGTTCTTCACACTTTCATTTTTATTTCAGTATCTTTGCATTGTGGCACAGAGTTTACTTAGCACATCATAAGTGCTTAATACATGTTTGTTGCCTAGAATACTTTCCTCTGTCTTTTAGTTTCCCCAACTTCCTTCAGGAGTTGGTTGAAATCCCCCCCCCCACACACACACACACACACACACACTTTCTGGAGGAGGCTTTCCCTCATAATCCATTTTATTACTTTCATTTACTTTTTATTGTCTGTTTACCTGCGATTATTTGCATGTTGTCTGCCTCATTCAGATGTGTACTTATTAAGGGGCAGGTACCAGATTTTTTGCTCTTTTTTTATCTCTCCCCAATATTTAGCCTAGCCCTTGGCATAGAATAATAATTAAGTGCTTATGGACTAACACTCCCATTTTCTTCATCTGTAAAATGGGAATGGGAAGTGAACAATATGGCTTTCATAGTCCATGCCAATCACAAAATCTTTGGTCCTAAATACAAGCAAAATGATGAGGAGAATCAAGGAGAAAGAGATCACATCAGCTAGGGAAAATGGAGCTAGCCCTTGAGTATGGGAAAGATTTTGAGTGGCAGAGATAGGATGGATAGTTGGATTTCACTGTATTTAGGTTTCTATCCAAAATGTTTGTGTTTTGCTATGTAGTCCTCTAGTTGTTCAACAATACCTGATAAATGATAGGTTCTACACTAGGGCAGTAACACATGACTATAACCTTAGAGGTTGGTGGACTGACTGCTCGAGTCTGGCAGCTCTGAGCTACAAAAGGGCCAGAGAGCTTTGAGGGGACCATACACTAAGCCTGTGGGAGCAGGCTGCCTAAGAGGGGGGAATAGGGAGCCCAGATTGGAACCAGGAGGGGCTCCGAGCTTCGGTGATGATTATGATGAGCCCATGGGTGGGTGGGTTAGAGAGACCCAATCTTCTTTTTTTAGAGTGTACAATTATAGCTTGTTATAACAGTTGGAATATTGGATTTAGAATTAGGCAAAATACAGTTTCAGAAACTGCCTCTTCCATACTAGCTGTATAATCTTGGACAAGTCACATGTGCCTCTTTAAGCCTCAGTTTCCTCATTAGTAAAATGCAAAGAATGTCTCAGGATATTGTGAGACTTAGTAGCATGCATGTAGAAGTACGTCGCATATTAATTATAAAGCTCTGTGTGTAAGGAGTGTGTGTGTGTAAATGTTAGTTGCTTGCCAGATGGCCTTGCTTGGCTCAGTTTGTGTCTGTTTCCTCTGTGAAATGGGGATAATAGTACATTCTTCCAGAATTGTATGAGGCTCCATTGAGATGGATGGGTATAAAAACTTTGGTAAATGTATTTCATTGATATTATGGCTGTGATTGGGAGCTGGTCCCTCATTGACTTTGAGAATGACTTCACAAGGAGAAAACACCTTATGAAGCCCTCTGGGCCCACACAGGCTGAGAACATGTGAACTGATGCTCTTGGTGTCTGATAGGACAATTTCTAAGGAGACATTCTTCTCAGTCTGGCTGTGCCGTGGGTTCTCATTGGCTAGCTCATCCTTTCCTAAAGGGAGGCACAATCAGGTGGAAAACCTCACTAGGGAGCAGCTTTTCGAGACAAATTTAAGTCTGGAAGCCAGAGGCTGTAGGGTTTTTAATGATGATGTTTTTGATTCCACAGGGTGTGTTTGACCTTTGCTCCACAGAGAAAGTCCCTGTGACCGTGGCGTGTGGAGATGAAAGCCCCCTGGATAGCATCTGCCTCAGCGAATCCGATAAGACTGCGGTCCTGACTCTAATACGAGAAGAGGTAATGGGTTGGGGTTTGGCCATGGTCTTCACAAGAACAGTAGCAGATCATCCGCACACTGAAGTTCTGGGACTTGTGTGATCATGGAAAGAGTGCTAGATTCCTCTCAGTGGGCCTGGGTTTGAGTCCCTCGCTTTGCTATTTCTTTATGTCCTTTACCTTGGCCCTCCTCTTCTGTAGTACTACAGCATTCTACCTTGGTTATCTGTGGCCATCAATTAAGGAGAAATAGTGATCCACTGAGTTCAAAGTCTACTTATGTGACCCTCTCATTTATAAAATAAAAAGATTATATAAGATAGTGTCCTAGGTCTTTCCAGATATTTGATCCAGGGATCTAAATCAAAGGTAAAAATCAAAGGTAAAACATGGGGGCAGCTGGGTGGCTTATTGAATTGAGAGTCAGACCCAGAGACAGGAGGTCCTGGGTTCAAATCTGGCCTCAGACACTTCCTAGCTATGTGACGCTGGGCAAGTCACTTAACCCCTATTGCCTAGCCCTTACCACTCTTCTGCCTTGGAACCATTCATTACATAGTATTGATTCTGAGATGGAAGGTAAGAGTTTAAAAAAAAGTAGGTAAAACATGTTACTTAAATGATTAACCTCATAAGAAGTGACACATAGGTGGAATCAAATGAATGAATTTTCTAATTGTTCTTCATCACTTTGGACATTAACCAGTGCTTACTCTTTTTGCACACACTTAACCTACATAGATCCACGTATACTTGTACACATAGAGAAACTCCAGACTCCTTTAATTCTAGATTTCAGATGATCGAGAATTAGGTCCCTACTTTGTCAGGTCTACAGTAACCAAAATTGTTCATGTAATCATACAGGTAGCTATACTTTACATTTTCTGCTTTGTAAAGTTTCTGCATGGTTCTTAAATTCCCTTTTTTGGGAGGAGGATGAAGTGGAAAAGGTTCCATAGAACCCCTTCTGGTGTGCCTGTGCCCTGGGGATTTTTTGTTTATTTTCCTGACATCACCTATCCATCTAGCAGAGGTGAGAGTAACTCCAGCGGGGCACATCTCCTTGGGCCTCTTAACTCCACAAATGGTTGGAACTATCAGGTCCATGAAATGCAAAGTTTGCAATGTGTATTGCACTTCCAACAGACCAGAATCTTTACTTCAATTTGGGATATTCCACCCAGGCTTTTTCTACTTCTATGATTAGACCTCCCTAGCTTGAGAACATTATTGCTATTCATACCTATTCTAGATCATGTCACAGCCTGGAAATTATTTCCACCTGCTGCCACCATGTACTCCCTTCCTGACCACCTCAATTCAGTTCAGTTCAACAACTTTTTATGAGTACAGGAGAACAAAAAAGAAAACCAGTTCCTTCCCTCAAGGAATTTGCATTCTACTGGTAGGTGAGCTATATCACTGCTCCTCCTTAAATAATGAAGGATTTTGACAGCCACTGATATGGCCTTATTGACCTAAGTTGGTCAGTTCCATTTTCAGAACGGTGGATTGAGATAGGAGGTCCTGGGTTCAAATCTGTTTCCAGATACTTTTTAGCTGTGTGACCCGGGGAAAGTCACTTAACTCCCACTGCTTAGCCCTTACTGCTCTTCTGCCTTACTCATGGAAGGTAAGGGTTTTTTTTTTTGCTTTTTTAATTTTAATTTTATTTATTTAAGTGATTAATTTAGAATATTTTCCCATGGTTACATGATTCATGTTCTTTCCCTCCCCTCCCCTCAACCCTCTCCCATAGCCATCGAGCAATTCCACTGGGTTTTACATGTATCATTGATAAAGACCTATTTCCATATTATTAATATTTGCAAAAGAGTGACTGTTTAGTGTCTACATCCCCAATTATATCCCCATCAAACCATGTGATTGGTCATATGTTTTTCTACTCCCATAGTTCTTTCTCGGGATGTGGATAGTGCTCTTTCTCATAAGTTCTTCAGAATTGTCCTGGATCATTGCATTGCTGCAAGTACAGAAGTCCATTACATTCGATTTCACCACAGTGTATCAGTCTCTGTGTATAATGTTCTCCTGGATCTGCTCCTTTCACTCTGCATCAGTTCCTGAGCTTGTTCCAGTTCACATGGAATTCCTCCAGTTCATTATTCCTTTTAGTACAATAGTATTCCATCACTAGCAGATACCACAATTTGTTTAGCCATTCCCCAATCAAAGGGCATCCCCTCATTTTCCATTTTTTTGCCACCATGAAGGTAAGAGTTTTAAAAAACAAAATTAAAAAAAAAAACACAAAACACAATATAATGAAGCCAAATAATAACCTTTTAGAAGAGCAACATCATAACCAAAGATCACTATCTGTGTCATTGTCCACCCCATTGCCTGGGTGGAGTGGCCAGGACTGGCTCTCCAAGGAATGTACTAATTTTAATCCACTAGATAGATGAATGAAAGTATCTTCTCACAATTTTTGCAGAAATGGGACCTGTTGCTATATATAATACTGTATGTAATGTCAGGTTTTTGCAGTGGATTGGCTGGTTTTGCTGACCTCTTTTTCTTTTTAATGTTATAAGGGATAATTCTCTGAGAGAAGACATGGAGAAATCATGTTAGGAAATGGAAATGATGAAAAGCAAAAGATTTTTTTTTAAAGAAATAAAGAAGACCTTTCAGACTAAATTTGGTCAGTCTGAATATATGGACATGCCTTTGGGACTCATTCCAGAACTTTGTCCTCTAGGGCTTTTGGGGTTCATGTAATGAGGATTGACAGGCTAATCTGTTTGCCAGGTCCCAAGCACTGTACCCAGACGGTACTGATTCTAAGATGTCAACATAATGATCCATTTGACAGAGTGAAAATAGCACCTCATAGGTTGACAGGCATTCATAATGCAACTAGGAAAATAGATACAGTGATGGCCCCAGCTCCCCTTGGTCTCATTGAGATTATCCATTAAAATAGAGCAAGACATGTATAGGCAGGTTCATTTTTCTTCCTCCAGGCCAACTCATCTTTTCCTTACAGAGAAGATGCCGTTTCAGATGAACTTCTGTTCGCTCATGTGTGTCACCCTCACCTGCTCCTCCAGGTGGCTAGCCAGACATATTGGGGCGTTCAGGACTTTATACAGCTGGACACCCACTTCTTTTGGTAGCTACGAGTCTGCCACAACATTTGGTTGTGTGTACCTGCAATATAGGCCAAAGATGAACTAGTGAGGAACCTCATAGCACCCCTCTGGTGCATTTTTACCTTTAACATGAGCCCCTGATCATCCCTCTCAATGTATTTTATCACCCTCTTCCCACCCTTATAGGGCCAGGATGCCATCCTGGTGTCATAGTGTCAATAATTTTGTCTTCCATTTATGTCCTGAATGACTTGATTATTCCTGCAAGAGATATTTAGACTTCATGGACATCAGTACAGTCTTGAGAGCTCTCACTGTGATTAGGCCATTCTCTTCCTTCTACTGTCAAATTAAATTTCACTTGTCTAATACCTGCCCATCCCCATTCTGATGGGTAAGTGGAATGTAGGTATTATAACCTAGGATTTCAGTTCTACTGCTGTATTTCAAACTATTAACATGATTAAACCATACTATGCCCTAGTCCTTTGTTCTGTTATACAAATTCCATTAATTTCACCCATTGAGAACATTCCTTTCTTTGTTAACTCCAGAATCTGTCTTCAGTTCTTCTCAGCCTCCATCCCTCAAACCGTGGTAATAGGTGATTATTTGAGGAAACTTGAAACTACTGAAACTTAGCTACAAGCCATGCTGAAGACTATCAAGCCAGTATATAAATAGATGACCAGTTACCACCAAACCTAAGGAAAGTTACTTTAGAGTGCATATTATAGATCTGGCTATCTTTCAAGAATCTTTACCTTCCAGGATATTATCCAATTGTTTGGCTTTCCTTTTCTTCATTCCCCTAAAAAACCACCATATTCTTTTTGGTTTGCTTCCTCAGATCTATCTTGCTCCCAGGTTTCATTTCTTCTCCTATCTCTTGTCTCCATCTTCTCAGTACCAATGAAAAGGCAGAAAGGACTCACAGTCCTTCATGCTGTCCTGCATTCTTGGCAATGGCAGACACTCCTGATCTGTAGTCACAAGCCAGAGGTTAGGACCGTTCCACACCCTGTTGTTGATTAAGACATCCTATCACCTAAATCCTTCAAAGCCTTTGGCATCTAGGAGGATAGATGGTACAGTCATACTCAATGCTGCATAAACACCTTCCTACAGAAAGGACAGGAATGTGACTGACTCATAAAACAGCTTCTATCTGGTCATGTATGTAATTCAGCATCCATTTCAGACACACTTAGGTTTTTATTCAGTTGTGATTTGCTTGATGCTTGCTCTGGACCTCCATTCCCTCAGTGGTAGAGTATTCCTTGATGCCTTGACTTCATTTGGTGTTGTTGTTGTTGGTCTAGTCCCCAACTTGAAGACCAAAGCTATTTCCTATTACCATTGTAGGCTCTGTTCTGGGACATCTTCCTGGGACTTCCTCATGAGGGAGCTTCTAGTTAGTGGCCCTGTTGTCCTGGCTGACAGAAAAGTAATTAACTTGGTTTGAAGTAGGTGCTTCTATAGACAGACACATGTTCTATTAATAACTGTAAAACTAGTTTTCAGGCGGAACTATCAATATGAGATTTCTTATCTTAATACATTGATTCAGCATAGGTTTGATTTATCTATACTTATTTATATTTTCTCTTTTTAATCTGAAAAACCCAAATTCATTTCAGTAAAATGTTTCAGAAGAGTTAAACCCAATCTTTGTTTCCATTTTTATGATCTAGATAATCACTAAAGAAATTGAAGCAAATGAATGGAAGAAAAAATATGAAGAAACCCGACAAGAAGTCTTGGAAATGAGGTTAGCATTTCAGCAAAATTCTTAGGGAAGACCTCTATGTAATATCACTTTTGGACATATTTATGGATTTGTAATTTCCAAGTTAACATATTACATAAGATTTATCTCAGAAGGCAGAGATGAGGGGAGAGCATTCCAGGGAAAGAGGACAGCCAGTAGAAATGACAAGTTGGAGTATTGTATGCAAGAAACTATATTTGTAGTGTGTATTTAGAAACACAAAATTCACTTGATAAACTTGTTTTCTTTTTGTTTAGGAAAATTGTGGCTGAATATGAAAAGACCATTGCCCAAATGATCGGTAAGGGGGAAGTTGCTCCCAAGTATGATCTGTTAGCCTATTGGGGGTGGATTTCAGATCAGAACACTGAGTAAGGGTAGAAACTACCCAATTCCACAGCAACCTTTCCATAACTTCTACCTCTCATATATTTTCAGAAGCTTATTTCCTTTCCTTACTCATTGATGTCCTCCAAAATGACAATAGCACTGTATTTTTGTAACTCTTTTCAGCTCTTGTTTTTATAAGAGGTCATAATTCTCAGATAAAGCAAATCGGCGACTTTTGAAAAGAAAACTTAGTGGTTTACATCCTGATCGTTTTGGGGGTATTTGCCAGTCTTATCATGTGAAATAGAGATTAGTCTTGTTTTAAGGCAACAATCCTCAAAAAACTTTTAATATAATAAATATTCATAGTATAACTCTCAGAAATAACAACAGTGACAATCCTGAGTAGTTTTTAAGAGTGTAAAGAGGTCCTGAGGACCAAAAGGTTTGAGAACTTCTGGTGTAAGACACTTGTCCTCAGAGAACTAATATAAGAACATTTGAAAGGGGTGAAATTAAGTCACAGTGGTGACAGTAACAGACTACACATGTTTGTAGTCGTAGCAGGGATTCCTACTTTTAACTTCAGGGTCAATGTTCCTTCAGGATTCTAAAATTCTATGAAGTTGTATGACAAGATCCTCTTATATTCATCAGATTTATAGGCTAATTTGAAGCAAGAGATCACACCAGCATCCTTACTTTGTTGCCTTATGTTTACAGAGGATGAGCAGAGGACAAATATGACCTCTCAGAAGAGTCTCCAGCAGCTGACCATGGAGAAGGAGCAGGCCTTGGCAGACTTGAACTCTGTGGAGAGATCCCTGTCTGATCTATTCCGGAGATACGAGAACCTCAAGGGAGTCCTTGAAGGGTTTAAGAAGGTACTGATCCTTTTTCTCTCTGCTTACCTGCCGACCTGGAAGATTATCTGCTTATTCCTTGGTTTTCACTTCTCTCTCTTGAGCTGTCCAACCTCTTAAAAGGGGTACCACTTGGGGCTTTGCATTGCCTTTTGTCATCTTTTTATTTTTCCTTTTGTTGATTCTTTCTATCATTGTTAGCAGGCCACACTATTGTGGCCACATTCACAGCTTTGAATACAGGCTAGAAAGTTAAAAAGATTCTTGGTGCTCTTTGGTATATGTCCTACCAACATCAGTAGTGATAGCAAGAGTTTAATCTAGCCTGGAGACTGATAGATGATGCAGCAGCTCTCCTTTCCTGAGCATTGAGAATCCTGATAAAAGTGCAATGATCAACCACAGTTTCAGAGGGCACATAATGCCATTTACTGCCCACCTCCTGCCTGAGAAGTGTTGCACTCAGTGCCATTTGAGATGTTTGGGTTTTTTGGACACGACCAATGAGGGAATTTGTTTCACGTCACTGACTGTACATGCTTTGTGAAAACATGACTGTGAAAACACAGACTCTACATGTTTGTAAGTGGAGTTTTTGCCAGTTTGCCCCAAATGGTATTCTGCTGGCATAGCCTTGGCCTTCAGGGTCCCAGGGATATTGCCACACCTCACATAGATGTTGAAAGAGTAGTTGAGTAGAGGATATTTGTATAATAAGTTATCTTGAAGATAAAGGCCTATCAAATGTTTTTTTTTGTTGTTTTCAATTTATTTAATTCAGAAGTTTAATCTACTGAATAAAAAAAAGCATTTATTAAATGTTTATTTTGTACCAGGCATCTGAATCTCTTTTATGTGTAATTTTAGCATTGCCCTAATACATATGGTGTATGTTGCCTAGGAGAAGCAGTAACATATTCTTTTGATTTCAAATTGCTGCCTTGGAACAGAATGAAGAGGCTTTAAAAAAATGTGCTCAAGACTACTTAACACGAGTCAAACAAGAAGAGCAGCGATACCAGGCCCTGAAACTCCATGCAGAAGAAAAACTAGATAAGTAAGAATTTCTAAACATGACTTTAATTGTCTAGAATGTTATGGGAAAGGTGGACAGCAACAAGAATGTTTTGCAACTGAGATGTTTTAAGTTGAGAAATTCTTTTCCCTGATTAGCATAGCTCCAGGCCTGGGAATAATTTTCCTCACTGTTAAAACTCCTTTTTGTAAAATACCTCTAATTCTGGCCACAGAGGTAAGATGCAAATTCTGAAGAGCATGACATTGAGTATGACTAAGCCATTTTCCTCCCTTGTTCCCCATCCCTATCACTTTATGCAGAAGAAGCAGTACTTGGCAGAAGCTGTATATTGATTTTTTTTATAAGTCATTTTCTCCTTTGTTTATATTATAATTTCAGGGACATTTTCTTCCTGTCTGATTGATTTTGGATTCACTGTGGCTTTTAATCCTGAGCTTTAAGTGGAAGACTTCCCTAAGTCCTCCTCTCCTTCCAGCTTATGTTGTAAGAAATCAGACTCCCCAGGTCAAAGCTGAATCCCTTGCATAGTTATATCAAGAGTGCCTAGCCAGGGACAGAAGTTGCTCAAAGGACTGAGAGCAAGACCCAGAGTCCTGGGTTCAAATACAATTTCAGACATTTCCTAGCTATCTGACCCTGGACAAGTCACTTAATCCCCATTGCCTAGCCCATACCATTCTTCTGTTTTGGATCCAATACACAGTACTGATTCTAAAATGGAAGGTAAAGGTTTAAAAGGTTCCTAGCCTTCTCACAGTTTTTACTGCATGTACTCACTTATTCAGAATTTTCCTGGAACATTTTTCTTCATTTCCCTGCCTATGGAATTCACTCTGGGGCTTCATTATAAGAAAGTGAGGTTCCTGCCACTGGAGGTATTTGAGCAGACCCTGGATAGCCACTTGGTAGAACTCTATACAACATTAGCACATATTATACACACTGATCAGGAAGACCCAAATCCTACCTCTTAACACCAGCTTTGTGACTGAGGCGAGTCACTTAAACTCTAAGCCTCAGTTTCCATACTCATGAAACTGAATTTGTATTATTTCACCGTGTTATTGTAAGGCTCAAATGAAGTAATATACATAAAGCTCTACAAACTTTAATCCATCAACAAGCATTTATGATTAAGCATCTATTATGTGCCAGGCATTGCATTATGTGTTGGTGATACAAATACAGAGGCACAAGCAAACCTACCTTGCAGGACCTCACATTCTAATGAAGAAGGCAATAAATCCATATATAAGAATATCAGAATGAAAATAAAGAGATTAAATACTACAGAGTTAAATACAAGATAGTTTTGGGAGGGATTCAGAAAGAACTGGTGCTTTAGCTGATTCTTCAAGGAAGAAAGGAACTCTGAGGCAGAGGCACAGGCACAGGAAGGAGCATATCCCAGAAAGGGACAGCCAATGCAGTGACCCAGTGTGAAGTGAGTGACCTGAGGAACACAGAAAGCCCTTCTAAGCCTACAGGAGTCCAGGAGGGGGTGGGCAATGTCCCCTGAGCTTGGGTCAGTGTGTTGGGGTAGGCTACAAAAATCTTTCAAAGCTAAACAGAGAAGATAAGGTAGGGGAGAGTGACATCAGCTATCATTGCTGTTAACCTGCTCTAGATAGTAAGCACAATAAAAATTAATATGTAATAAGTGAATGGCAAAAGTGCTATGAATCACTAGTTGAGGCCTTGAGGTAGAAAGATTTTTTAATCACTCTTTGAGTTTTATTTTCATACAGAAAACAATAACATTAGATGTAAGCAAATCTAAATGTCTTCCTGTTTCATATCAAGAAAACAGATTTTGCCCTGTTCAAGTTATTTGGTCCAGTTTTCTTATTTTCTTACTTATAAACAAAATCAAACATCTAAGACATTCTAGAGGAGCTGGCATTTGAGTTGCATTTCATGGGATGGGGAGGAATTCACCAAGCGAGAAGGTATATTTCCAACGCACTGTGGTGTTTCCTGTCTCGTCAGCAGGCTCATAGTAGGATGTCAGCTCTTCAGGAAGAGTCTGTGTCCTGTGAGTGCTGAATGCTGATTCGGTGGCACGTTTAACTGTCCCGGTGCCTAATTCCTTTTCATTCCACTTCCGTACCCATAGAGCCAACGAAGAGATTGCTCAGGTTCGGACAAAAGCCAAAGCTGAAAGTGCAGCTCTCCATGCTGGCCTCAGAAAAGAACAAATGAAAGTGGAGTCTCTAGAAAGAGCCCTTCAGCAGAAGGTAAAGGCTTTCATTTGGATTATTGGGGACATGCAGGAATTGTCTTCTGCAGTGGTTTATAGAGGTCTTCTAGTGATTTAGCATATTCCAGGTCTAGAGGGACTGGGAGTTCTTATCTTCGCAGTGGAGCCCAAGGATGCATTCTCAGAAGAATATTGCCTAGAAAACAGTATTATCAGGGAAATCAATCAATGTATTGAAATACAGTTAGTGTAAAAAATTTTTAATGAAGTTAAGAATGTCTGTGCTAGAAGGAAGTTAACATAATGTTAAGATACCCTTTGCCTTAGCCACCTTGTTACCATTGTGTCACTACTTCAGGAATCTGGGATTTCTTCTGGATAGGTGTTGCCTCGACTGATGTAGATCAGAGTCCCCTTCCAAACAATGGCAAACAAGTTTTCATGAGGTTCTATAGAAAGCCAAGAAAACAAAGACCCTGGGGACTAGTGCATTGTGTTCTCATGATAAGCCTAATCAGGCTGCTCCTTGGTTGTCAGATAATCCACCATTGCCCCATTCTTGGAACCTCTCTTTTTGCCTTATTGAAGCTTGGGCTTCCCTGATGTAGTCTTGGATGGGAACTGGGGGTCACCTCCATGCCAGAACAAATCATTCCAGGAGAACATCAATGGAAGAAGTGAAGATTAAGTTGTTTGGGTTTTTTGGGGGGGGGTGGGGGAACAGAGGCTGGGCCTATTTTTCTCTAAATGAAAGTATTGTGATCAGTAGGCCATCTGGGAGCCCTTCTCTCCCTGGAAGCCCCGGGGAGGTGGGCTGCTGCTGTCCATGCTGTCTAGCATCACCATACATCAGGGCAGCGACCGCATTAGCTCAGAGAAATGAGGGGACTCTGGGGGTGCAGTACCAGCAGGCTGACCTGGAGAGAATCCTTGATGGGCCTACTGTTAGGAGTACCTCATTTCCCATGGCAAGTGCATTAGAGAGATACAGAGTAAGGAGCTTTGTTAGTTGTGAATGGGAAGAGCATTCCCCGCAAGGAAGGATAACAACAGGCTTCACTGTGGCCTCTGAGAGATTGGGGGGGTAGGGGACTGAGACAGGCACTGAGGACCACAAGGGCTTTTGGGGTTTAGGGAACCATCTGAACCAAGGCACAGCAAGACACTGAGTAGGAGGCATTTTATCACATAGACTACCTAAGGGTTCCAAGGACTCATTGTCCTGCAACTACATCATTAGGACATTTCACTCATTCTCTAATGGGACATGTAGGTGGCAGAGTGGATAGAGAGCCAGACCTGGAGTCAGGAAGACCTGAGTTCAAATCTTGCCTCATTTTCTAATTGTGTGACCCTAGGCCAATGGTTCCCAAACTTTTTTGGCCTACCGCCCCCTTTCCAGAAAAAATTTTACTTAGCCCCCTGGAAATTAGTTTTTTAAAAAATTTTAATAGCAATTAATAGGATAGATAAATGCACCTGTGGCCATCACCACACCCCTGGGTCACTGCAGCATCCACCAGGGGTCGGTGGCGCCCACTTTGGGAATCACTGCCCTAGACAAATCACTTAACCTTCCTTGCCTTAGTTTCCTTCTCTGTAAAATGAGCTGGAAAGGGAAATGGCAAACTACTCTAGTATCTCTGCCAAGAAAACCCCAAATGGGATGACAGAGAGCTGGACTAAATAGCACCCCTTGTGACATCACCTCACCTTGCTATCCTGGCTTATAATTTCCTAAAATGGCCTCCTTCCCACCCTCTGTTCCCCCTCACCTCCTGTGGGGCCCTGTTGGGTGACACTCATTCATTCGGTGCCTAGTTGTGCTTAGCCCTTGGGGTGGGAGAGTAGGACTGCTCAGCTGGAGTGCCAGGATTTCTAAATGTAGTCAATACCTGCTGGGGATACAAAAAGAGGCAGAGCACCCTTGAGGGCACTCCCAGTTGAACACAGGAATTTCTCATACTCTGATTTCCATCTTTTTCCCCCTCCAGAACCAAGAAATTGAAGAACTGACAAAGATCTGTGATGAGCTGATTGCAAAGCTGGGAAAGTCTGGTTGTTAGTCCAGCATCTCCTCCCTTGGCTGCTTCTTTGTGACTCCCAAGTATTTTTGCCTTATCCTGGAATAATCTCCCCGTAGCAGAGAAGGGCACATGCTTACTGCTCCCTGTTCTGCTTTGCTGCAGACTCAACTGCCCCAACAAAAAAGAAAAAAAAAACAGGAAAACCCCTAGAGGTCTTGGGCCCTTATAGGGACTGGCATTTTATGGTTCTTGAGTCCTTTTTCATTCGTTGGTAGTCAAGTTCAGCAAACCAGGAGGCTGGCTGGTAGGTTTAGCTTCCCCCCCCCCCCCCCCAGTTTGTGGGTTATTGTGGTCTGTGTTGTACAGCCTCAAATCAGATCATAATTTCAGTTTGCCTTCTGATTAATCCTTTTCTCTTTTTAAGATGACATAACTTTGTTGTTTTGAAAGTAGTTTTTATTTGAAGGGAGCCTCTAACCTGTTGTTCAAGTCTGGAGTGGTTCAGTTTGGGCTGGGTGACTGCTGAGTACCCCTGATTGTTCTCAAGGACTTGGGGCTGCTGCTCCCTCTTCTGGGAAACCACAAAACCGGGTGGTGGGCCTAGGAGATGTCCTGGGAGGCTCCTGCAGTAGGGATGGGCTTCTGAACAGCTTTGGCTGCTTCTGTTTTCTTTTGAAGTAAGTTCCTTTCTTTGTCAAAGTTCACACTGAAGAATTCAGGAAGTCAGCAGGAACGAGATGTTCTTTTAAGGAAAGAAGCCCTTGCTTGGTGGTTTCTGTTTCTCATTTAGTGCTATCTTATTTCACTGCTTTGCCAGGTGTGAGGACAGACGTTTGCTCCTTCCAAAGTAATTGTACTGGTTTGTGTCAGTGCCAGATTTTCTGGGTAGAGACTCTTAACCTTTAGCTTGGTACAAACTGGTGGCCCTTTTCTGGATATGAAAATAAGATTAATTTTTCCATTTAATTTGAAGAAATCAATTGCCTTTTCATTTGAGTTATGCAAATAACATCCCCTTAGAAAATATTTAAATAACATTAATCCAATTAGAAAGTAACTATAGGCTTTCACCACTACCCACCACCACCTGGGGGGGGAGGGGGCTTAGAAGGAGAGATGAGGAGAAAACACATTCATATTTAAAAAATTTTTTAGAGGTGATGTAACATTCTTTTCAAGAACTCAGTACAAAATTATGTACTCTGAGAATCAGCACCCTTCGTATTACTGTTTGGAGGGGGCGGAAATTCTACTTCTATGCTACTTTAAAGACTAAAGAGAGGAAAAAATCTATATTGACAGAATCTTTTTGTTACCTTTAGATCAGCATGTGTTCATCTCGTTGGCTCCTGGGTGGGAGTGTTTAGTCTAATACTAGTGAACTCCTTCCTAAAAAGCTAAGCCAAATCCACTGAGCCCTTTAAAATCTTTTTTTGCCTGAACCTATCACCTGCAAGGACTTCATTGTGATATGTGCAGTATTCTGGGTATATGGTATTGTCATACTCTACTTTCAATCCTGTTGCATGATCCAACTTCTGCAGTGAACAGTGGAGACCCTCCATAAATCCAAAATTTGCATACCTCTTTATAACTGACCCTTTACACAAGTTCCACACTCTTCAGTCTTGGCTTAGTGTTTCTTTGAAAGCTGAGAGTCCTATTCAATTAAAATATAACTCCCATAATTGGTGCTTAGGTTGTCTTTTGAAAGCCTTTTCGTGTAATGCTTTGTCAAGCAGTAGCAAGGAGAAATTTAAAGAAAAAAAAAAGCAAAAGAAAGAAATAACTTTGGTTCACTCCATTTAGGACAATCATTTAGACATTGGAAAACAGTTATCACAGCTTAAAGGGATTTTGCCCCACATCACAGATACTGAATGGAAGTTTCCAGGCAGTCGAATAAATGCATTGGTTTCTTCTTTGAGCTATACTTCTAAAACCCTTTGCGGAAATGATCTAGGCATTTAGGAAAAGGGAACGTTTACAGAATCTAAGATTTTGCTGCTAGCCAACATAGATAGGAAGTGTAGATAGGAAATGTCCATGTCTGTATGTTTGCTCTGTCTGTCCTACGCATGAAGCGCACGTAGCAGTTTCAGCTGGATTGTGCATTCACAATCTCTCAGTAGCCAAAGAGCACCAGTGCTATGTGTTAAATTGATGATGACAATCCCCTTCTGGCACACAAGTTAAGCAACCGGCTCCAGCTGCCGTTGTATAGAGACTAGCAAATAGAGGTACAGTGCAGGAACTGTGAAAGGGCCCCATTTTTTAAAAAGATTAACATTTCAACTGTTGACTAATACTTACTCACCAATGCCCCAACAGCGCTGAAAATTACACTTGGCTGGGCAATCCCTGAAGTATTTTAGGCATCTGCCCAGTCATGAACTAGCCTTGGCAAAGTGAAGGATATGGCGTTTAGGAGCATAAAACAATAAGCATTGCACCCCTGAGGGCAACAACACAGCCTAGCTCTCACCTCGGGCATCGTTGAGGGCTAAGGGAACTATATTCTTGTAAGTATTTGAATGTCCAGTTGAAAAAAAAATTCTGGGGCCCTCTGCTCTGCTACCTTTAAGACACTTTTGCAATAGATTTTGGATAATGCTTGGGAGGTAGGACCAGGACTTTGTTCTTTGGTTCTCAAGAAATATGTGTTTGACTTTGCCAAAGTGTAGCTATTTTTATCTAAAAATTGTTTTTGTTGGAGCATCTGATGCCTCATGGTAGGAAAATATTAGCTTCTTCTTTTTTTTTTTTTAATAGGGTCGAGGTCGGACAGTAGTTGTCAGTGATAGCAAACTCCTCCAGAGTTTTGCTTTTTTTGGAGAAATGCCTTGAAATCTGGCTGCATCACTGACCTATCCCCAATCCCCTTGTTCTGCACAATTGGTCTGGAAATATTGAGAGATGCATTTCTACCTCTCTTCAACCCCGGCCCAAATTAGGAAGTTCAGAAACACATGACAGTGAAAAATGATGAGGGTTTTAGAAACATTCCAGAGTGTTACAGAATCCAATTTTATTTTTGGGTGATGGCTCAGGTTCAAATTTCCCTTAATTCAACCTAGTCTCCTTCCCCATTTAGTCTGTCCTTTGTCTTTTATCCCCCATATTGACATTTAGAAACCACACATTCTCCATTTGATTCAGATTCAGAATGATGCACAAAAGGTATGTTGGACCTGTCATCCTTTCCCATTTGCCTTTAAAATTAGTGCCCCAAAAGTCTTAGTGCAGTTTTAAGCTTTAATAACTGTGAAATAAATAATAGGTAAATATTGGTAGCTATTAAATAAATATCATTGAAGATTTGATATGTATTAAAACTTAAAAACTGCACTAAAGACTTGGGACACAATGCAAGTAAAATATTTTTTAAACCCGTTAGCATAATCTAAGCCCAAATCTTCTTTTTTTGATGGGTATATCTCTTAATTGGAATGGTTGGCCTTTAGAATCATTGACCTGGTGGGGGGGTGGGGGGGGGAGACCTCAATACATCTTGTTGGTGGGCGCCATTTTCTAAAGCCATTTCCTTTCCATTTTCACTGCTGTTTACATGACACACAAAGCCCTTAAAATAGTTGCAGGTTCTAATGACTTCTTGTTTCTCGAGGTGGCTCTCCTCACATGAGCCCAAGGTCTTGCCCAGGATTGTGCCATACATTTAAGTTTCTCACCTTAACTTCTTGGGTTACTCCCTTTCTTTTTCTGTTTTAAATGAATGAAATTGTAAGCTTTTTTGAAGAATCTTTTACCTTCACAGTATTAAGAAAGTTTTAGTTGGCTTTCTCCAAGTGACAGCATTAAAATTTTATGTGTTTTATGGTTCAAACATTATTCACCTCAGGTAATTATGAGGAGGAGTTTAGAAGTCCTGTGCTGTGGGTCCATTAATAGGGTTAGAAAGATGCACAATAGGCTCTTAAGCTTAATTGTTCCTTTAAAAGTGATAGCATAATTTACTATTTCCTTTGAACACAAGTAAATTTTTATAGTCATGTGGCCCATGCCGATCAGTCTTCAGAGTCTCTGCACTTGCTGAATGGATAGTCGAGCTTGTCAGATGTCCCCCAGGACAGAGCCGCCAGCTTTGGTTTCTACCCCTCCCTGGGCTGGCTTCACCTCTGCAGGGCCCACTTTGAGAAACTGCTCGAGAGTCAGCATCCTTCAGGGTGGGCGAGCTTTCTCTCCCCTGGTAACGGTGTCTTCATCTCACATTCCTTGTTTTCTGTTTTGCCTTATTAGTCTGCAGTTTTTTGACAGGGACTGGAATATAGCAAGATTCTACAGAATGGTTTCTTAATTAAAGGACCATCAATGGACGGGCTTATGTGGTTATCTCTGGGATGTCAGGTGTGTAGTGTAGACCTGTGGCTCTCAGTGTAGACCTGTGGCTCTCCATATCCCAAATACAACTGGGAGGGAGGCCAGGCATGCATCTTTATCTCTTGAATTGTTCTTTATTTTTGAGCTATTAAAGATTAGATCACTCTCTGCCTGAAGTGGCCTCTAGAATCCGTTCTAAAGAAGTTCTCTGCCGGTCAAGTCATTAGATCAGTTCGACAAAGTCTTCAGTCTGTTGGTTCTGGGAAAGATGCAGAGTTCAGTTCGTTCCTGCCCTCCCTCTCTGAGCTGCGCGGCTCATCGCAGCAGTCCTGTGTACTGACTTGACCATTCACATGGTCTTGCAGACTTCAGGATCGGAAGGCCAAGCCAATCCAAGTCTTAACTAAATCTAAGCGGAGTCTTCTCTTCCTTGTGGTAGAATCCAGATGTCCCTTTTCCTCTCAAAGGTGCCAGTATGTTCCTCAGTGTTGCCGTCAGCACGCGTACGTTGCCAATAGATTTCCATATAGAGTAACAGTGCCAATAAGTGACCACCCCGATTGCACACTTGCTTCCACTGTGCCCCTGTGACTGCCATACAGTGAGTGATTGATTGCCCTCCCATAGGGAGGAGTGAAAGCTGCTTGACTCCTACCAGGATTGCATTGTATATGTAATGATCATCTACATAAATTTTATATGTACAATAATTTCCCTTTTTATATGTCAGGTAAATATTTGTAAGAGTTATACTCACACAAATGAAATTATTATAATGAGTACTAATATATTTTTTTCATGTTTCATTGCCTGAATAAAAACTGTTTATCACTGTTGAGAGTTTCTTTGCTTACAAGTTTTTATCTCAGAACATGGCTATGAAGAGGAGGCCTAGTTTTTTATTTTTTTCAAAATAGCTTTATATTCCAGTCCCTGTCAAAAAGTCACATTTCCAGAAAGCTCCGGCTTGCCAACCACTCCTCCCAAATACCCAGAAAGGTAAGTAATCTAGATACCATTATTCCTTCGCTAAATTAAAGGACTGCAATTCAGACCTTTAAGAAGATGGCGTGTTCAGGTCACGCGGCTTACGTAGCCTGGATTTAGAAGGCCTGCGCCCAGACGCTCGCTCTGTACCCATTCAGCCCGGGAGCGTGTTCTCTACACGCGGGCCTGTTGGGACAGCGTGGAGGAGTTTGCTTTGCCCTAATAACCAAAGAGGCTTGTAACACGGATAAGTCCCATCGCTTCTTCCCAGGCCCAATGGAGTCTCCCGAGGCAGGGCGGGACGACAGGCTTCGTTTTCAGAAATCCCCCGAGTCCAAGAAGTCCAAGACTTGTGAAGGCCTTTAGGTGAGCAGGGAGCTGCCTCCAGGAAGGGCGCCGGGGCAGCTTTATTTCCTCTAAGGGCAGCCTAATCCGTGTGGTGGAGAAAACACGGAGAGGCGTTGTTCTTAAGGGGATCTCATGTTCCTCATTTGGAAACAGAGAACTTTGCTGAATCTTCCAAGGCTCCTTTCAGTTCCGTTATTCCTTAAAGAGCCCATCCTCGAACCACTTTCTGCAAAAGGCCTTTCCCTAACCTAGCTAGGACTTAGGAAACCACTCATACTTCACATTTTGTCCAAAACGACCTCTTTAATGATCAGGAAAGACTGTTCTCTTCCGGCTACTCCCACCCTCTTCAAAGGCTTCAGTTCTTCACGGGAGGCCAAGCTGGAGGGATGAGACCCATTCAAATTACAATAATACAGGGCAAAATGTAAAATAAATAGATAAATAAACAAGAATTCTGGCAATGTTTCCATAAAAATTTTTAAAAAGATGGCCCCAGTATAGAGGAGAGATTTTTATCAAGGTCAGGCTCCTCCCAGGTTTCAGGGATGTGATGGCCCCAGGCGAAGCACGGAGGAGAGAAGAGGGCCTGGAGGGGACTTACCCGCTAGTGGACTGGAACCAGATTGGGAGGCCGTCCGAGTGTGGACAGAAGGAATTTTGAGGTGGGGACACGGGTTTTTAAGTGACTTAAATATTAGGCTAACTAACAGGCATATATTTAAAAGGCCAGGATTGTGCTAGAGACCGGACATACACAGTAAACCAGTCTCTCTAGGAACTGGGACGTATCCTTGATCAGTGCTGGTTCGGTCATTTTTCAGTTGGATCCCCACTGGAGTGCTTTGCCATTTCCTTCCTTCTCCAGCTTATTTTACAGATGAGGCAGCGGGGAAAGCAGGGAGCGAGCTCTCCACAATTTTGGTTTCCCTCTTTTTGCTTTTCTGGTTTGTTTTTTTAAGACCTGTTATTTTGTCCCTAGTGAGACCTCTGATAGGGAAGCTGAGAATGGCCCGGATGACCGAGAGGGAGTCGGGGTACTTTTTGGTTTCAATTCTAGCCCTGCTCCTTGGTGCTTGAGCCATCTTGGACCCAGCCATCCCTCTAGCCTCAATTTCCTCATCTGTAAAATAAAAGAGCTGGACTAGGCGGTCTCTGAAGTCCCCCCTGGGACGGGCAAGAGCAAACTTTGAGCCCGGGCCTTCCTCGGCGCCCTCCTGTCCCATTTCCAGCGCCTGGCTCTTCCAGGAGGCCTTTCCCAGCCCCCCTAATTCCAATTTATCCCATTTAGATTGTATTTGCACTTCCTGGTCTGCATGTCGCCTCCCACATTAGACTGTGAGCTCCTGGAGAGCAGGAACTGGGCCTTTTTCTCTTTTAACTCTTTCCATTTTAGTAACAACTCTAAGAAAGAAGGGCAAGAGCTGGAAAAATGGGTTAAGGGACTTGCTCAAGGGTGCACAGCTAAGATGAGTCTGAGGCCATAGTGGAACCCAGGTCCTCCTGACCCCAGGCATTGTGCTCTATATACCCTGAGCTGCCCTAGGGACTGTCCTTTACCTGTCTTTCCCCTCTTAGCATTTTTTTTTTTTTAAACCTTACCTTCTGTCTTGGAGTTAATTGGAATATGCGTTGGTTCCAAGGCAGAAGAGCACTAAGGGCTAAGCAATGGGGGTCAAGTGACTTGCTCAGGATCACACAGCTGGGAAGTGTCTGAGGACAGATTTGAACCCAGGACTTCCTGGCTCTAGCCCTGGCTCTCAATCCACTGAGCCACCCAGCTGCCCCCCCCCCCCCTTAGAATTTTGTACAATCCTTGGCACAGGGACTTAATCAAACTATAAGGAACACCTGAGTTCAAATCTGACCTCGGACCCTTTACTAGCTGTGTGACCCTGGGCAAGTTGCCAGTTTGCCTCAGCTTCCTCATCTGTAAAATGAGCTGGAGAAGGAAATAACAAACCCGCACAAAAAACCCCCAAAGGGGTCAAGAATCTGGAAAATAACTAAGAACAAATGGAGAGCCCTCTGCAGGTCTACCTGAAATTCAGTTGATTTCTATATTTAAAGTGCCAGCCTAGGCCGATCTCCCGTAGATTTACCTGTCTAGATCTGTTATGGGGTTGATGTGAATATCAAAGGCCTTTGCGAGGCTGGAACTTTTGAAGTTCTTCGAAAAACAGTGGAAAATGAAATTATTTTATACCTGCTAATATGATGCCTCAGCTAGTTAGGAATGAAACACTCTTCTACTACTCTTGGATTCAGAATATCAACTCCACAAGAATTCTTAACCAAACAAAGGGGAGAAGAAATCATAGAAGATAAGAAATAATTTAAACTAGATGAAATTAAAACATTGCACAGACAAAATCAACACAGTGAAGATAAAAAGGTAAATGTCAACTGGAGGGAAAAAAAGACATGACAAATCTTACTTATAAGGGCCTTATATCAAGATATATAGCAAATTGAGGCAATTAGATGACTCAGTGGATATAGCAAAAGGCCTAGCATTAAAGAGGTCCTGGGTTCAAATCTGGTCTCAGACACTTCCCACCTGTGTGACCCTGGGCAAGTCACTTAACCCCCATTGCCTAGCCCTTTACCATTCTGTTGCTTCAGAAATAATACACGGTAGTGATTCTAAGATGGAGGGTAAGGGTTTTTTAAAAATTTTAAAGTTTTATGTCATACCATCTCACACTCCTCAGACTGGCTAAAATGGCAAAAAAAAGGAAAATGATAAATGCTGGAGGGACTATAGGGAAACAGTACACAGCACTGGGTGGAGCTAGGAGCTAATACAACCATTTGGAAGGCAATTTGGAACTACACTCAAAAAGCTACTAAACTGTGCATATGACCCTTCGACTCAGCAATAACTCTCCTAGTTCTATACCTCAAAGAGATCAAATAAAGAGGAAAAGGATCCATATGTACAATAATTATTGTAGCTCTTTTTGTGGTGGCAAAAAATTGGAAATCAAAAGGATGCCCATTAATTGGGGAATGACTACACAAGTTATGGCATATGATTGTGATGGAATGTGATTGTACTGTAAGAAATGGTGGGGAAGAAGGTTTCAGAGAAGTCTGGGAGGACTTGTCTGGACTGATGCAAAAGGAAGCAGAACCTGGAGAACAATTTATATAGTAACAGCAATATCATGAAGATAATTAACCTAGAAAGACTTAGTAATTCTGATCCAAACAACGATTAACCACAATTCCAAAGATCTCATGATAAACATGCTCTTAAAAGAACTGATAGACTCAGAACGTAAATTGAAATATTTCTCTGTCTCTCTCTGTCTCTCTCATCTCCATCTCTGTCTCTCTTCTGTCTTCTCTCTCTCTCTGTCTCTGCCTGTCTCCTCTCCCTTCCCACCTTCCCTCTTTCTTTCCTTCTTTTTCTATTTTTGGATTTGGTCAATGCAGGACTTTGTTTTATATGATTGAGTCACAAAAGGGGAGGAGCACACACTGATCCCTTATGGGAGTTACACAAGGAAGGGAGAAATACCAAAATCCTAAGCAAGGGCAAATTTCTGACGGCAGTAAAGTCTATTAGTAGAGAGGCATAGTTTTCTGTATATACCCTGAGATGTAATTTAGATTAGCCCTTGATACAGACTTGAACTGAGCCCTCCCAGTACTGACCAAGTTTCCTTGTTGTTTGTACTTCACCTCTTACCAGTGGGGCATGCCATGCTTTGCTTGCAAATGGTTTACTGCATGCACGACTCCCATCCCATTTTATTGGTACAAAAATAAATAGAAAGACTAGTCAAATGACAGGCTGGTGCTGCAGAAAGATGAAGATATACACCTAGATCTTTCCTTCAGAGAGAAGGGAGGTTGTGGTTGTGAAAATGTTACTTATTTATTTATTATTATTATATCAGATTATTATTATTTATAATATATAATATAATAAATATATAATATATAAATTATAATAAAATATAAATTTTATTTATTATTATTATATTATATCAGATGTATTTGCAGAACTTTTTTTCTTTTTAATTTTTGCTTACAGGGAAAGCTTACTAAATATGGGAAGGAGAAGGAGTATATTTGGAAATTAATATGATATAAAAAGCAGAAGGTATCAATTAAAATCAAATCCCATGCCTTAGAAGTAAGCTAAGATTCTGTTCAAGATGGAGAAAATTGAATTATGTAGAAGGAAAATGACTTGCTTTAAGGTCACAAAGCAAATCAGGGGCAACACCAGATTTAGAATTCAGACCTCTTTTCTATCAGTTTTTCTTGAAAGAAGCAATCATAAAAGAAAACTGCCTAGATTTCTTAGAACTAGAGGGCAAGTTAGAAATAAAAAGTATTTGCTGGTCACCGAAATAAATAAAAAAAAAAAATAAATCCCCAAATGAAAGCTCCCAGGAACATATCCAAAGTTTCCAGATCAAAGGAAAAAAAAAAAGACTGAAAACAACCACAAAGAGAGTTCTAGAAGTAAGGAACCACAGTCAGGGTCACCACAATTTAGCCACCATCACTATAAGGAAGGAGAGAGCTTGAAATACTGTTAGAGAAGGCAAAGAATATAAGCATACAACCAAGAAGAATTTACCAGGAAAACTTGAGTATTATCCTATGGGGGGGGAGTGAATTTTTTTTTATTTTTATTTTGAATATTTCCCCATAGTTACATATTTCATGTTCTTTCCCTCTCCCTCAAACCTCCCTAACCCCCCTTAGCTGATGCACAATTCCACTGTGTTTTACATGTATTATTGATCAAGACCTAATTCCATACTATTGATAGTTGGACTAGAGTGATCGTTTAGTGTCTTCATCCCCAATAATATCACCAAGGAAAGTGAATTTTTAATGAAATAGAAGTCTTCAAAGCATTCCTGATGAAAAGACCAGAGCTATGGAGAAACTGTGAAATACAAACTTTGAAGTCTAGAGAAAAGCGAACAAGCATAAGGGACTTAAGGGAAAAGATGTATTCTAACATGGGGAGACGATGCATGTGTCTTCTTAGCATGTTATCATGCTATATCAGCCAGCGGTCAAAGAGGGAGTCGGACAGAGGATCTAGGAGCGGTTCTGTTATTTCCTGATGATCTTAAAGGAAGAATGGACAGGGAGGGTTAAAGGAAGGCATTGCAGGGCAGGATGTAGGAATGGAAGGACGAGGAAAATTCTCTCAGGTAATTGGGATGCACGGATGGAAGTCTGCACCCATAGATGGGTGCGAACCTTCCTCTCATTTGAAATGGTCAAAGGAGTGGAGAATAAATAGGCACACATACATTTCCCTCAACAGGGAATCAAGAGGAGAAGGAAGAAAGGGGAGAAAGAGAGAGAGTAAATTAAAGGAGGGATTAATCCCCAGCAAGCAAAAACATTTTCAGATGCATTTTCTTGCAGTGGCAAAGAATCAGAACTGAGCTAGGGGTTGCCCATTAGCAGGGGAAAAGCTTAACAAATTATGGTATAAAAATGTGATGGAATATTATTCTGTTGTAAGAATATTGTGATGAAGGCGATGGTGGGGAGGTATTGGGAGAAGAAGCAGATTTTTGATGATTGAAAAAGGTATGTTAACCCCCCCCACATACACACAACAAAACAACCAGGTCATATAGCATTGTTGCGTTTAATTGTGTCCAACTCTGTGTGATCTCTTCTGGGTTGTTTTTTGGCAAAGATACTGGAGTCATTTATTTCCTTATTCAGGTCATTTTATAGATGAGAAAACTGAGGCAAACTGGGATAAGTGATTTGCCCAGGGTCACACCGTTAGAAATCAGATTTGAACTCGGGAAGTTGAGTCTTCCTGACTCCAGGACCCATACTCTGTCTACCATGTTAGCCAACTGCCCTGGTACTAGGACCTGCTTCCCAGGGTGGTTGTGAAATAAAATGAGATACTGTATGTAAAGCACTTTGCAAACCTTAAAATGTTATATAAAATACTAGCTATTATTAAAATGAGTTGAATTAGATGAAGGCCAAAGTACTTTCCAGTGCTAACATTCTATCAGATAATATTTGGATTTCCATTTAAAATCACAAACTCTAGATTGATTTACTTGGATAACAAGTTGTTCTTCATCAAAACTCAATAGCAACTTGGAAGAAGGTAGCTAGTGGAGTGCCCTAGGATTCTGTGCCTGGGTCTTTCCTTGGAACTTTAGGTATTCCAGCGCCTAGGGGAATAATGAGCCAAAGCAATATGGTAGGGTGAGGAAGGCACGCATGACTAACCACTCCTATATATTGATTTTTTAAAATACCTTTAAATTAAAATTTTTTTAAATCTTTTTTTACATGTTGATATAATTTCTTTTTTTTTTTTTAAACCCTTACCTTCCATCTTGGAGTCAGTACTGTATATTGGCTCCAAGGCAGAAGAGTGGTAAGGGTAGGCAATGGGGGTTAGGTGACTTGCCCAGGGTCACACAGCTGGGAAGTGTCTGAGGCCAGATTTGAACTTAGGACTTCCCGTCTCTAGGCCTGGCCCTCAATCCACTGAGCCACCCAGCTGCCCCCATGTTGATATAATTTCTAATAGTTATCATTTTGTGATCTATGTTTTCTCTCTTTCCCAACCCCACCTCCCCCATGATATATATTGTACATGTTTCATTATATAACATGCATCTCCATGTTCATCATTTTGTGAAAGAAGATGCATATCCCCTGCACTATGGTGGAAATAAAGTGGAGAATTGTGTACGTCACTCTACATTCAGACTCCCTCATTTCTTTCTTGAGCTGCGGCTAGCCTTTTTTATCAGGAGTCCCTGGGTTGTCCTGGATCCTTGCATTGCTAATAATAGTTGAGTCATTCACGACTGATCATCATACATTTTATTGTATAATGTTCTCCTGGTTCTGCTCATTTCACTTTGCATCATTTCATGTAAATCTTTCCAGATTTTTTGTGATTGTCTTGTTTGTATTTTATTATGGCAGAATAATATTCTATTATGATCATAGACCACAACTTGTTCAGTCATTCCCCAATTGATGGACAACTCTTCATTTTCCAGTCCTTTGCCACCACAAAAAGAACAGACATAAATAATACAAATTACACAAGTAGGTCCTTTCCCCCTGCCTACATATGATTGAAGTTAGACTAACTAACAAAGAAGCCAAGAAAGCCGGTGTCTAAAATTATGGCAGAAGATAAGAGTTGTGATAAAGACTGTGAACCAAGTATTAACTTTTTAGGGAGGAGAAAAAGTGACCTGGAGATCCATAGATGACAGCCAGGTGTCCATGGATGACCTGGGCTTGGAGTCAAGAAGATCAGAGTTCAATTCTTACCTCTGACACTAACTGTGATTCTAGGCAAGTCGTCTAACTTCTCCCATCTTCAGTTTCTTCTCTCTAAGAAGATGAAGATAATAACACCTACCTCTGAGTGGGGAGGATTAAAGAAGATAATGTATGTAAATCACTTCGAAATCCTTAGAGCCTACATAAATGCTAATTTTATTGTGATTGTAATGATCTTGACCAGGAAAAAGTGAATCTTGAAAAGGAAGAGAGATGGTTGCCATTGAAAGGTAGTGACCAAGGAAGGGTTGGAAAATGGCATTGGGAAGCTCAGAGTATGCCGGCTCCTCCTTTGGCCCTACGTGTCAGTGGGTGGGAGGGAGTGAGCAGCCTGCCTTGAGAGTGTCAAAAGGTGTGAGGTTTTTAGGAGAAAAGTTAGGTTTCAATGAGCACCAGATACAAGAGAACAGTAAAGGAGGGCTTGAGAGGGAATGGTGGAAAGAGAAAGCAGAGGATCACTGGAAAGGACAGTACTGGATTTCCATTTTGTTTTTTAAAGTGGAGATATAGGACAATAGTACCTGCTAAAGCCATGCTGGTCTGGGGCATCTCATCTGAGATGCAGGTCCCCAGGTCAGACTGACAGCTGGTTTGGGGAGATTGTAGAAATTGTGATGATCTTGACATTTTAGTTACCACCAAAAAACAGAGGATCCTGGATCTCGAGTGAGAAGGGGCCTGAGATGCCCCCAGCTCTACCTTTCCCTTTGGTGTTCAGCCAATTGTGGTAGGAGCAACACCTTAACCTTGCTCCCACCCCCCAGCAATTTAGGCTAGTTTTTCCATAAAAGGTATTCAAAACATCCTGGAGTTGTAATTAGCTCAAGATACTAAAAACATTTTTTTTTTTAAATTGACATAACTTCTTGATTACCTAAGTGCAAAACAGCCAAAAAGGACTCCAGGTGCCATTTGATGCTTGACTGGAGAACCACGATGGGCAGCCTAGGCAAGGGAACTTCATTCAGCCTATCAACTGGAGGTGTCCTTAAAGCCTCTTTCTTGTTAAATATCCTTATGGTATGGCTAAGTAGATTTTCTTTTGTTCTCTGTTGAATGACCTAGAAGTATCTCATTTCATTCCATTATCAAACAAAAACTACCCAACAACATCTGCATTTCCATCCCTCCTGGATTTCTTCCTCTTCTCTAATTCCCAACAAACTCAGATGCCCACCTCTCCTCTGCTGCCCAGAGAGATGACCTGCATGAGTTAGAGATTCATCACATGCCCATCATTCCTCTAACAAGGAACCCCTTCACATCTCAGGGGTCTGCTCTCTGGACAAAAGCGCACAGTCTGCATAGCCTGGACTCACGGGTTTTCCAGTTCTGTAGATATGCCAGACCACCGGTACATGCTTCTGTTGTAGCCTTGGAGGGTCCAGAGCTATTGCCGCACAGTGATGAAGTGACAGAAAAAAACAACCTTATTGGAAACATAATCTTCAATGATCAGGTATTTAATAGCCTGTTATGATCTTGTGGTCAGACACGGTGATGTTGGCAGCATGACTTCTTTGGCATTTCAGGGGTACCCACAAAATCTTCAGGGGCTCAGCATGGTTCCTGCTGCTGCTGCTGCAGAGACCTGGCCGTCTACTTCTGTGAATGTTTGGCAAGGATAGTAATTAGTTCTAATAAATTCTGATTTTTTCCAGACACTCATTTCCTCCCTTCCTTTCAGCTGAGTTTTATAACATATCATCACCAATTTCCAGCAAAAAATAAAATGTGCAAACAAGATGGTTAAAATGGAATTGCTCTGCCTATAACACCCACCACAATACATGTGTCTGGCTAGGCACTAGAGGGCCCTCATGACCAGCTGGGTTCCAGGCTCTAATGAAAGGAACCTATACTGTACATAAACACTGGACTCTCAGACAGGTTGGGGAAACTTCTTGTCAAGGGACACAGATGTGAGTGAATGTGTGTGTGTGTATTTATGGGTACACTGGCTGGAGAAGGGGATGGTTGCGAAGGAGTAACAATCCCACATGCGAATAAAAGTAACTTTTTTTGTTTCTCTCTCCCTCTCCTTCTCCTTCTCCTTCTCTTCTTCTTTCTTACTTTCTGCAGTAGCTATATTAAAAAAGGAAGGATGGAGAGTTAGCATCTTCTTATCTTTTAGGTAGCCAGTGTATCAGTCCTGTAAAATCATTTAAAAAAGAAAATTACAATTAAAAAAAACAACTTTTTTGTTTTTCTCCTTCCCTCCCTTCCTCCCTCCCTCCCTCCCTTCCTCCCTCTCTTTCTTCCTTCCTTTCTTTCTTTCTTTCTTTCTTTTTCTTTCTTTCTTTTCCTTCCTTCCTTCCTTCCTTCCTTCCTTCCTTCCTTCCTTCCTTCCTTCCTTCCTTCCTTCCTTCCTTTCTTTCTTTCTTTCTCTCTCTCTATCTCCTCTCCTTCTCTCTCTCTATCTCTTCCCCCCCATCTCCTTTTTTACTTTCTGCAGTAGCCATATTAAAAAAGGAAGGATGGAGAGTTAGAACATCTTTTTTTTTCTTTCAGGTAGCCAGTGTGTCAGTATATTATCTTGTAAAATCATTTTAAAAAAGAATTAAAAATTTAAAAAATTATAGTCAATAACCAACAATTTAGAAACAGTTCTTTCCTAAAGAGTAGTGTGATCATGGACAAATTTCTTTCCCCTCCATGGATCTTGTAAGCTCCTATGTAACATGACTACCTTAGTCTCTAGATGGTTTCTAAGGTCTTTAGATATATAAAATGTGCTGTGATTCCTAGAAATTCATTCTGCTTATGTGATGGTAAGAAGAGAAATGAATGGGCAGGTAGAGAGGATGAAGGAGATGTGAAAATTCTTTCCTCCCCTATCCTTAAATTCCCCTCCAGTTAAAATTCTGCCTCCCAATATGTGACAACCGAGTCAACTAAATATAGATAAACTATATTTAATATTCACCAACTTAAATATTCAATTTCTTAAGAAAAGGGGTGTGCTGGTAAATGTTTGGATGTGTTGGTAAATGTTTAACTACCTGAGTGGGAGTGGGGTGGGAAGGGAAATGTATGCACACACATTTTAAAGTTTAATTTACATTATTAATACTTTCTTGGGGCAAGATGATAGACCAGCAGCAACCCAGCTGAACCCTCCCAATATTCCCTTCCAAACAACTTTAGAATAATGCCTCAAATCAAATTTTGGAGCAACAGAGCCAATCAAAGGTCTGGGTGACATATTTTTCCTGCTCAAGACAACTTAGAACATTGGTAGGAGAGGTCTGTGACATCCAGGTGGAGGCCTATTGGGAATGCATTCACTTGGCAGCAGTTCTAGCAGTAAGCCAGCTATAGAAGCTCTCAGCCCAGAGATGCCAAGAGGGTTGGACAACTGGTAAGAAAGAGATTACAGGGGACTGTTAGTTGACACTAGTGTAGCCGGCTCTGATTGATAACTCCATTGCCCATAAGCAGTTCTGGGTTGTAGCTCCAGCATGGAGAGGAACTCTGGGGGTTGGTGACAAGGGAGCAGAGGTCTAGTTTCAGTTCCAGGGCAGAGAGGAGTGCTAGCACTTGTGACTGCAGGAGAGCAGGCACCTTGTCACCGGTCCAGGGCCAAGAGAAGTATTAGTGATTGTAGCTGCAGGGGAAAAGGGGTCCTTCCTGGGTAAAGACCAAAACCCAGACCAGGAAAGCAGTGATCACATCTCTCTCCAAATCATACCACCTTGGAAGCACTAAAAACTTATAGAGCCCAGATCTAGCTCTGAAAATAGCAGCCTGAAAAAGCCTGAAACTTGGGAAAGTGCCTTCCTACTGTTATGAGGAACAGAAGAAGTGAATTCAAGCTGTGAAACACCCATTCACCTTCCAGCCTTTTAGGCTAATCCAGGCAGCCTGGGTGCTAATTTCACTAAATATCTAAACTCTTTCTCATAACACTATCTCAAGGTGAGCAGAGTGTAAAGTTAAATATAACATAAAGTTAAAAGTCAAGGGATAGGCTGGGAAAATGAGTAAACAACCACATAAAAAAGAATTTGATCACAAAAAGCTCTTACAGTAGCAGGGAGGACCAAGACAAAAGAAGAGGACAACAATATGAAACCCCTTACAACCAAAGCCTCAAAAAAAAAAATCCTAATGGGACCCAAGCTCAGCAAGAATTCCTGGAAGAGTTAAAGAGACAAGAGTGATAGAGAAAAAATTGGGAAAAGAGAGTGATGTAAAAAAATTATGAAAAGAGAATTAACAAATTTGTTAAAAAAAAAAAAAGACTCCAAAAATTATTGAAGAAATCAGCATCTTAAAAAACAGAAATGGTCTTCTAGTAAAAGAGGCACAAAAACTCACTGAAGAAAGAATTCTTTCAAAAGTAGAATAGACCAAATGGAAAAGGAAGCTTTAAAATTCACTGAAGAAAAGAACTTCTGAAAAAGCAGAACTGGGCAATTGGGAACTAATGATTTCTAGAGACCTCAAGAAACAATAAAACAAAGACAAAAGAATGGAAAAATAGAAGAACATGTAATATATCTCATTGGGAAAACAACTGACAGAAAATAAATCAAGGAGAAACAATTTAGGAATTATTAGACTATCTAAAAGCCATGATTATAAAAAAAGAGAGCTTAGATATCATATTTCAAGAAATTATTGAGGAAAACTGCCTCTATATCTTAGATTCAGGTGGTAAAATAGGAATTGAAAAAGTCTACTGATCAGATCCTGAAAGAGATCCCAAAATGAAAACTTCCAGTAATATCATAACTAAATTCCAGGGCTCCTAGGTCAAGAAGGGGAAAAAAAGCAAACATTCAGGAAGAAATAATTCAAATATTGTAGAGTCAAAGTCGGGATAACATAAGATTTAGCAGTTTCTATGTTAAAAGAGTGGAAGGCTTAAAATATAATATTCCAGAAGGCAAAGGAGTTGGAATTACAACCAAGAATAACCTATCCAGTGAAAATGAATATAATCCTTTGGGGGGTAAAAAAATCTAACATTTAATGACATAGAGAATTTTTGAGTATTCTTAATGAATAGTTCAAAGCCGAATAGAAACTCTGACAATCAAACACAAGACTAAAGAGAAGCATAAAAAGGTAAACATGAAAAAGAAATCATAAGAGATTTACTATATTTAAACTGATCATATTCCTATATGAGAAGATGATACTTATAACCCCTAACAATGTTATTATTAGGTCAGTTAGAAGGAGACTACATAGAGGGCATGAGTTTAAGTTGATTATATTGGGATGATCTCCAAAACAAAACTCAAAAAACAAAAAAGTAAGAAAGAGGGATGCATTGGATGAGGGGAAAAGGAGAGGTAGAACAGGGACATTTTTTTCAATAAAAGAGACATACAAAGAAGAGATTTTATAGTGGCTGAGAAAATAGAGGAGTGTGTCAGGAAATGTTTGAACCTTGCTCTCATCAGAATTGGTTCAAAGAGGGAAGCAAAAAAATAAATTTAAAAAATATATATATCCTCAGTTGGGTATAGAAATCTATCAGACTGAACAGGGAAAGAGGAGAAGGGGGATAAGTGATATGTGAATTTAATATAAATTTGTACCTTTTTTTCCTATTAGAAAAGAAAGTTTTGAAAATCCCTGTTGGTCCCTTTGATTGAGTGGGCATGGGTACCATGGGAAGATGCTAGAGGTCTCTTGGCTCCCTGGCTTCTGAGTAGATGCTTGCCTCTTGTCCCATGTGACTCCTGACATCCGGAAGACTGGCCTCTGACCCAGACTGAGGTCAAATCTGTCCAACCCAGGAGACCCTCTCTCTCTCCAACTTGCTTTCATATCTAATAAATAATTATAAATAAATATACAGTCTCCAGAGAATTTTAATCCTAACAGTAATATGAGGGGGGGATGATAAATGGGGAAAGGGATTAAGTGAGGCAATGGTCTGAAGCAAAATAGACTTTTGAGGAGGGACAGGATTAAAAAAGAAAGATAAACAGACTGAAAATACAATGGAGGGAAATTCACAGTGATCATAACTCTGAGTGTGAATGGGATGAGCTCATCCATAAAATGGAAGCAGATAGCAGAATGGATTAGAAATTAGAATCCACAATATGTTGTTTATAAGAGATATACTTGAAATAGAAAGACACACGGTGGAGTTAAAATAAAGGGCTAGAGTAGTGATTTTATGATTCAGCTGAAATAAAAAAAGGCAGAGGTATATTATCAT
Organism: Gracilinanus agilis; assembly: GCF_016433145.1. Classification (NCBI taxonomy): domain Eukaryota; kingdom Metazoa; phylum Chordata; class Mammalia; order Didelphimorphia; family Didelphidae; genus Gracilinanus; species Gracilinanus agilis. The sequence goes on along the minus strand of NC_058131.1, from coordinate 169,915,642 downwards.
GATCTCAGACTAAGCAAAAGCAAAAATAGACCTACGTAAAGAGATTATCAGGGAAAATACAGCATATTAAAAGGTACGATAGATAAGGAAGTAATATAAAAAACATTTTTACAGAAAGTTTGATAAAAGTCTAATTTCTCAAATATTTGGGAACTGAATCAAATGAATAAAAATAAGAGTTGTTCTCCAATTGATAAATGGTCCAGGCATCTTTCAGAAGAAGAAATCAAAGTTATCTATAGTAATATGAAAAAATCCTCTAAATCACTAGTGATTAGAGAAATACAAATTAATACAACTCTAGAGTACCACCTCACATCGATCAGAAATGATAAATGCTGGAGGCATTGAAATAAAATAGATACACTAATAAACTCTTGATGGAGTTATGAACTAGTCTAGTCATTCTATAGAACAATTTGGAACTATATCCAAAGGGCTATAAAATTTCTATATCCCAAAGAGATTTTTAAAAAAGGAAAAGGAGCTATCTAATATGTACAAAAATATTTCTAGCAGCTCTTTTTATGTGGGTAAAGAATTTGAAATTGAAGTGATGACCATCAATTGAGGAATGGCTGAACAAGTTCTGGTATATGATTGTGATGGAATACTATTATGCTATAAGAAAGAATGGAGGTGTGAATTCAGAAAAAAAAACAAAAACCATGGGAAGATATGAATTAGTGTGAAGGGAAAGAAGAATCAGTTCATTGTGCACAGTAATGACAATATAATGTAATGATGATTAACTGTAAAAGACTTGTCTACTCTGATTAAAACAATGATTCAGACAGTTCCAAGGGATTCGTTTTTAAAAGAAAAAAAAAAAAGCCTTTTCACCTCTGGAAAGAGAACTGTTGAACTCTGAGTGTGAAATGAATTATAGTTTTCTCACTTTTAATTTATTTTTAATGATGTGACTAATATAGAAATATGTTTTGCAGGATTTCACATGTATAATTGTTCATTTTGCTTGTCTTTTCAGTGGGGGGTAGGGGGTGGGAAAGAGGGAAAGAATTTGGAACCCAAAATTTAAAAAGAAAAGAATGTTAAAATTAGATTTAAAAAAATAAACAAAAAATGAACACTTTCTTAAGTCTAGAAACAACAAACCAATAAATCAATACTTGACTTGTAGCTAATTTTTGAGGTATAAGGTTCATACTAAAAATTTAACAATTGGATCCAGGCTTCCTTGCTTAGGGCTGATTTGCTGCTACTGCCACCACCCAAAATCACCCTAGAAAACTTGTCTAATTTTTCAAGCAAAACTGTCCAGGGTAGGCATAGGATTCTTTTATGATCATAAGACTTAAAGCAGAATGGAACCTTAGAGACCATCTAGTCCTATCCTATTATTTTACAGATGAAGATGCCAAGGTTTGAGATGGCCAAGGAATAAGTTAAAGGGGCAGCAAGGTAGCTCATGAGCTAGAGAGCCAGGCCTGGAGAGGGGAGGTCCTGGGTTCAAATCTGGCCTTAGATACTTCCTAGCTGTGTAACTCTGAGCAAGTCACTTAACTCCCATTACCTAGCCCTTACCACTTGTCTGCCTTGGAACCCATACTTAATATCAACAAAAGGTAAGGGTTTTTGTTTGTTTGTTTTAAATTTTTATTTAATTAATTAATTTAGGAAAATTTCCCATGGTTACTGGATTCACATTCTTTCCCTCCCCTCCTCCCAGCCCCCTCTCATAGCCGACACACAATTCCACTGGGTTTTACATGTGTCACTGATCAAGACCTATTTCCAAATTATTGATATTTGCACTAGGGTGATCGTTAATATATCCCCAATCATATCCCCACTGAACCATGTGATCAATCGTACGTTTTTCTTCTGTGTTTCTACTCCCACAGTTCTTTCTCTGGATGTGAATAATGCTCTTTCTCATAAGTCCCTCAGAATTGTCCTGGATGTTGCATTGCTGCTAGTAGAGAAGTCTATTACATTCGATTTTGCCACAGTGTATCAGTCTTTGTGTACAAGGTTTTCCTGGTTCTGCTCCTTTCACTCTGTATCAATTCCTGGAGGTCTTTCCAGTTCACATGGAATTCCTCCAGTTTGTTATTCCTTTGAGCACAATAGTAATCCATCACGAGCATATACCACAATTTGTTCAGCCATTCCCCAATCCAAGGGCATCCCCTCATTTTCCAATTTTTTTGCCACCACAAAGAGCACAGCTATAAATATTTTTGTACATGTTTTTTCCCTGTTATCTTCTTGGGGGTACAAACCCAGTAGTGGTATGGCTGGATCAAAGGGCAGGTGGTCTTTTAGAGCTCTTTGAGCATAGTTCCAAATTGCCTTCCAGAATAGTTGAATCAATTCACAACTCTACCAGCAATGCATTAGTGTCCCAATTTTGCCATATCCCCTTAAACATTTATTATTTTCCTTTGCTGTCATATTAGCCAATCTGCTAGGTGTGAGGTGGTACCTCAGAGTTGTTTTGATTTGCATTTCTCTAATTATTAGAGATTTAGAACAAGGGTTTTTTAAATAAAAGATCTTATATAGGTGGTTAGTAATCAGGAGAGCTGTAATTTAAGCCCAGATCCTCTTAACTCCAAATCCAGACATTTCCACTGTAGCATGCTATCTTTGCTTATGCCTTACCTCCTTGCTCTAGGACAGTGATTCCCAAAGTGGGCACTGCCTCCCCCTGACCGATGCTACAGCAATCCAGGGAGCAGTGATGGCCACAGGTACATTTCTCTTTCCTATTAATTGCTATTACATTTAAAAAAATTATTTCCAGGGGGCTAAGTAATATTTTTTCTGGAAAGGAGGTGGTAGACCAAAAAAGTTTGGGAACCACTGACCTAAGACCAGCCTTTGCTTCTAGATCTTTTCCTGATATGCATATTTAATGATGATGATGATAAAAGAAATAGTAGCTGATATTTATAGAGATGTGGAAAATTTAACAGCCTTGGCCATATGGCATAGTAGGGGCAGTGATGGGACACAGTGGATAGACCATTTGACCTGGAGACAGAAAGACCTGAGTTCAAATCCAGCCTCAGATACTTACTAGCTGTGTGACTTTGGGTAAATCATTTAACTCTGGCTGCCTCAACTATCTAATGGGGATCATAATAGCATCTATCAGAAGGTGGTTGTGATGATCACATAAGATAATGCTTTTAGAATGCTTGCCACAATAAATTCTCCTTCCTTTTCCTTCTCCCTCTCATCTGCACTCATGCTAACAGCACTAGGGAGATTTTCCCAGAATCTGAACAGCCATGACCCCAAGACTATGCTATTACGTCTCACTCTCAGGGTCTTAGGGGTAACTTTGATGTGGGGAAATACAGTCCTTCTACTTACCACTGAAACATCTGAGTTCCTACCAACATGCTTCCCATTTAAACAAACCAGTCACAGATGATGCCAGTGATACTTAAATATGAAACATTTACTAAATGAGAAGGCAAATAAATGCAAGAATAGTAATCCCTATTCATAATAGAATACTAGTAAATGTAGTCATATTAGTAAAACAACATTTATTCAATCAAAGGCAAAAGGAGTAATAAAAACATACCAGTCAACACACACATGAGTCATCCTCTTCTACCAAAGCATGGAGTCTCTTTGGGGAAGAATGGACATACTTAAAAAAAAAAAAAACGGGCACTTGAGGAAGATGAATGGGGGAACCTTAGGACTGGGCTGCAAGCCTGGATGTAGATGGTCTCTTTCAGGGTATCATCTGCTCCTGTGTATTACCTATTCCTGTTCTCAACAAATCTACTCTTCTACAAACAAAACCACTTTTCTGTTACTCTCAAGCCATTGAACTGGTGCTAAGTTCTATTAGTAAAGCAACAGTGTGACACTCTTTCATTGAAACAGCAGCCCTAAATGATGCCCGTCCCAAAGTCTGGGACTCTCTCTGGTCTGTGTGAGGGGCAGGGTGGAGTGGATGAGGGGTGAACAAAGATCTAATTTTTTGCAGTTCCCTTTGGGACTTTTCAAGCGCCAGAACCCCTCAGGACTCTTTAGGCTTGAAGTATTCTTTAGAACTCTGATTGGAGAGAGGTTTCAGGTTGATTCTGGTTTCCAGATTTGAGAAGGAAGAAGGAAGAGGTCAATCCTCCAAAAGTTGCCAAAGGAACAAACTAGGAATATGTGGAAGGAGCTGGCAGTCTTCATCATGCCCCAATCCCGAGCTTACTACCATGGAGGCTTTGGGGAGTTTCCCTTTGGGTGAGACCTAGGACTCTCTTGGTTGAGTTATCTTGCTTCCGATGGGAGGGCTCCTTCACTCTGTATTGTCTGAAACATATTCTTTGTATGTCTTCTCTGATTTCTGTTTTGCTATGATTTGGATAAGTGGTTGTTTGTGTTATTTACTACATGTGTTCACTATGGAGCTGGTATTTGTTGGGAAGGGGATCAATCAATAATCATTTATTTATAATAACCACCTACTATATGCCAAGCACTGTGCTAAACACGAGGAATACAAAAATGGGCAAAAGATAGTCCCTGCTCTCTAGTAGTTTATGACTGAATGGGGGACACAACATGAAAACAAATATATACAAAGCAAGCTATATTCCAGATGAATAGGAAATCATTAAAACTGGAATTAAGAGGAATTGGGGAAAGCTTCCTGGAGAAGGGGAGATTTTAGTTGGGACTTAGAGGAAGCCAGGAAGTCATTAGTAGGAGAGGAGTAGGGAAAATGTTCCTGGCATAGGAAGCAGCCAGAGAAAATGCTAAAAGCCAAGAGATGGAGGGTCTTGTTCATGGAATAGCCAAGAAGCCAGTGTCAACTGGATTAAAAAGTATATGTTGGGGAATAAGGTATAAGATGATTGAAAAGATAGGAGACGGCTAGGTTGTTACGGAGGGCTTTGAAAGAGAGAATTTTATAGTTGATTCTGGAAGCAATAGGAAGCCACTGGAGTTTATTTAGGGGCAGGCCAGGTGATAGAACAGACCTGAGTATTAAGGAAAATCATTTTGGTGGCTGAATAGAGGATATTTGGGATAGGGGGTGGGTGGGAAGGAGACTGGAGGCAGGCAAACCTGCCTGCAGGCTATTAGAATAATGAGAGGCTGCACCAGGGCAGTTGTAATGTTTGGGAGAAGGGGGCATATTCAAAAGATGTTGCAAAGTGGGGCAGCAGGGTAGGTCAATGGATTGAGAGCCAGACCCAAAGACAGGAGATCCTAGTTTCAAATCTGGCCTCAGACACTTCCTAGCTGTGTGACCCTGGGCAAGTCACTTAACCCCCATTGCCTAGCTCTTACCACTCTTTTGCCTTGGAACCAATACACAGTGTTGATTCTAAGACAGAAGGTAAGGGTGTTTTAAAAAGGGGAGGGGGGAACAGATGTTGCAAAGGTGAAATCACCATTCTTGGCAATAGCTTGTATATGGACTTTGAGAGATTATGAGGAATCCAGGATGATTCCTGCCTTGTGAGTCTGAGGAGCTGAGAAAATGGTGTTACCCTCAACACTAATAGGGAAGGTAGGAAGAGGGAAGACAACAAGTTCTATTTTGGACATAATGAGTATAAAATGTCTTTTGGACATCCAGTTCAAGATGTCTAAAAAGTTGTAGGAGATGTGAGAGACTGGAGGTCAGCAGAGAGGTTGGAGCAGAAAAGGTAGATTTGAGAATCTTCAGTGTAGAGATCATAATTAAATCCATGGGAGCTGATGAAATCCCCAAGCAAAATAGTACAGAGGAAAAAGAAAAGAGGTCCCAGGACAGAACTCTGAACTCCACCTTCAGTTATAGGGCATGATTTGGAAGAGGATTCAGCAGAGGAGCCAGAGAAGGAGCAATCAGATTAGTAGGAGGAAAACGGGGAAAAGGGGTGTCCTAAAAACCTAGAGAGAAGAAAGTCTCAAAAGGAAGAGCTTGAGGTCCTCCTTTCCCCAGTAATAATGTGACAATATGCTATCAGAAGTTAGCCCCAACTCAAACCCAATCATAGACCCTAGACTATGTTTATATATAAATAAACATACATAATATATTATAATATAATTATATTACATAATATACATGTGCTCTCTAAGGAGAGTATAGTGGCCTCTGACCCCAATCTCCTACTTCCCCTATTGGCAGGAATTAAAGCAACCCTTGCAGAACAGTTGAGGGAGAAGGGCCCACTCAGAAAAAGTTCTCTCTCCACAGGTGAGCCTCACTTTACCCATGAAACCCTCTTTGGGTATCACTACGCAGGTGGTGTCCACTTGTTACACACATAGGAGCTCTATCTAGAGGAATAATAATTTTTTATCATGTATATTTGCAAGATGTTTGTGGGTTTATTTGGGAGGGGGGGAAGGGGTTGGCCTTGGTGAGGAGAAGAGCAGCTTCTTCATTGAACGAGGCGGAGATAGTGGGAGAAGTGGGAGAAGACATCTGAATGATGTGAAGCGAGGTGGGGGGAGAAGAAAAAACTGTAGAAGTGGAAGCTTGAGGAGAAATGAAGAAGTCTGGAACAGCTTCTATGAAGAGAGACTGGGAGAATCCATTTGGGAGAAATGGAATATCCACCTACCTCAAATTGTTAGCCTCCTTGAGTAGATTTTTCCAAACTTCATGGCATCCTAGAAGAAAAGAATTTTTATTTTTGAAAAATGTTATTTAATTAATTGATTTAGAATATTTTTCCATGGTTATATGATTCATGTTCTTTTCCTCCTCCCCTACCCACCCCCACCCCCAATGAGCAAGTCCACTGGGTTTCACATGTGTCATTGATCAAGACTTATTTCCATATTATTAATATTTGCATTAGGGTGCTTAGAGTCTATATCCCCAATCTTGTCCCCATCGACCCATGGGATCAAGTAGTTGTTTTTCTTCTGTGTTTCTACTCCCACAGTTCTTTCTCTGGATGTGGATAGCAAAGAACAGAATTTTTAGAACTGAAAAGAACCTTTGGTTTCCTGTAGTTGAACCCTTTCATTTTTCAGATGAAGCCCAAAGAATTTAAATAAATTGCCTGAGGTCACCCAGTTGATTAATAGCAAAGGGCTTCTTTTCAAATCTCCTAACTTCAAGAGTCTGGTGTGACTTTTGATTGTTAATTGACATTCCTCTTAATTAACCAAATTAGAGAGTCCAAGACACTCTAGAATCTAGTCTAGAAGGAGGGATTAGTGGATTCTTTCTTGATGATCTCCATTTGATCCTGAATAGATCTCATTTGTATACAGTTGTTTGTGTGCTGTCTCCCTGTTACACCAAGAGCACCTTGAGAGCAGAGATTTTTTTTTTTTCTGTTTTTTTGTATTTTCAGAATTTAACAAAGTTTATTTGTTGTTACTATTGAGTCATGTATAACTCTTTATGACCCCCCTTAGCAAGGATACTGGAGTGGTTTGCCATTTCCTTTTCCAGCTCATTTTGCAGATGAGGAAACAGAGACAAAAAAAAAGTCAAGTGACTTATCTAAGATCACACAGCTAGGAAGTACCTAAGACTGGATTTGAATTCAAATCTTCCTGACTCCAAGCCCAGCCACCGCAGGACCTATGTGGCACATAGTAGGCACTAAATGCTTTTATTGACTTTGAGGGAAAAGATTTGGATTTCAATTCCAGCTCTCCCCTACTTTCTAGTTATGTGACCTAAAAGGAATCATTTCATCTTTCTGAGTGCCATTTTCCTCATCTGCAAAATGGGCATAATATTTTCATTTTCTACTTCAAAGGGTGATTTTGACACTAGAAGGAGATAAAAGAGGTGAAAACTCTCTGAATTTTACGACTTTTTAAGAGCTAGATAAATGCCATCGATTATCTATACCCATGGGAATGTCTCTGCTATAGAAATATGCATGCTCTCTTGACTCTTAGCTGAGTGACTTTGGGACAGTACCCTGGAGAGGAAGTGTGTTCTTGGGCTGGAGAGCTGAGAGATGACTTAGGTAGATTTCATTTTTTTAGGCCAATGCAAATTCTTTAGGTGGATCAAAGCCTGGGCTTGTCTACCGCCCACAGTCTCCACCCAAAACCTCCCAGGAGAACTTCCTGCCTAACATCTCATAGTGAAAGTGCCCAGAGGGTGTGTGTTTGGGGTGGGGGGGTGGGGAGGAAAGGGAGAGAGAATTCTTCTAGCTTAAGGCCCTACCCAAAGCCCCAAAGATCCTCCTAAAGTAAAGAATTGTGGTGGCAAATCTCTCAGTTCTACTTTTTCAGTTGTAAAGTCAAAGCTTGATTCTTCAACGTTTTTGAGGGGGAACAATTTGCAATTTTTCTCATGTTGAAAGAAAGTTTCTGATTATAAAAAAGATTAAGCCCTGGATAGGCCTTTAGAGTTTGGAGCATGGAAGATCTAGCTAAAAGGGACCAGTTTTCCTGGTTTATCTGGAAAGGGCATCTTGAAATTTGACTTTCTGGTATAGAGATGTTAACAGGTGCTCCCAACAGGCAGAGACACACATCTGTTGATGGTATTGGAAGCCCCTGGTTGTTGTTCAGTTGTTTTCTCAGTATTGTCCAATTCTTTGTGACTCCATTTGGAATTTTCTTGGCAAAGACACTGGAATAGTTTGCCATTTCCTTCTTTAAAAGCCCCTGGGCCTCTACTAATGAAAACAAAAGGCAAGATGGACCCAACCACCAACTTACTTATGGCTTCCAGACTAATCTTCCAGAAAACTCTACTTAAACAGAAGAATCAAATCCTCAAGGGTAGAAACAGGTTTCGTTCTTGTCTATTTATTCCCAAAGTATATCAAATTCTACCAAACCAGAGAGGCCTTGAGTACAGGCACAATGGCACTGTCCAATGGAGGACCAGCCTAGCCAAGTTTGGAGACATTCATTACCAGCTTGGCCACAGAGATGATTTTTTTTTTTTAACCACAGTGTCTTTCAAATATTATCTACTAAATCAAGATGATCTCTATTGAAGTCTGTCGTAGAAGGGGCCACCACACCAAAGGAATCTTAGAATGTTCGAATATTGGAGAAATATCTCAGCACCTAGAAGAGCTTTCAGGACCTCGTGGGAATAAGGGACTGGACCTATGCTTCTAATGGTATAGGGAACTTCCTGGTGAGGAAACTTTTTCTTTCTAATGCAAGGCAGCAACTTCTCAGCAATTTATAGTCTTACAGAGTTATCTAGATTGTTGAGAGATTCAGCAACTTGCCAAAGGTGACACAACAGATACGTTAGAGGCAGGACTGAAACCTATTATTTCCTTGACTGAAGAGAATTCTCTTTCCACTCTCTAAATTAACAAAATACATGTTGTTGAATTTGACTTATTGCTTATCTGTTAAAAAGACCTAGAATAACTTTGTAGGACTTGCCCTGTCAAGCTGGTCCTCGATAGCCTTCAAGGAGCTCCATAGTTTGTTTTTGTCTGACCTATCCCACCTTGTTTCTCACTACCTCTAATCCCTCAATGGGCGCATCTTCTCACTGAGAGGCCATAATAAGACTGGCTCATATTTCGAAAGCTCTTCAAAGTTTACAAAGCATTTTCTTCACAAAAACTTGGTATGGTAGGTAGTACAAGAAGTAACATCATTTCACAGATGAGGAACCTATGACCTTGGTCCTTGGAGGAAGCCACCATCAGCTAAATCAATAAACACTTAATAAACACCTACTTAGAGAAAATGTTTGTAAAAAAATGCTTAGCACAGTGCCTGGTACATAGTAAGACATCTATATCAAAATTAGCAATTATATATGATAGTAAATAAGTACATCATAGCTATTATATAAATGGCAAGTACAAGGCACAATGGATAGAGTGTTGAACCTAGGACAGTGATGGTGAACCTATGACACACGTGCCAAAAAGGGCATGCAGAGCCCTCACTGTGAGCACACCTGCAGTCTTTTTTTTTTTTTTTTTACTAGAAAGAGGGAGGGAACAGCTTCACCCAGTCCCTCTGACAGAGAAGCTGTTCCCTCCCTCTCCATGCTCCTGAGGTCATTCCTCACTTCCCCCACCCCTCTGCCTAGCAGCCAATGGGAGCACTTACTTCCTCCCCTCTCTGGGGTAAGGTGCTGGGGGTGGGTGGAGAATCACATGTTGCATGATGGTACGGTACCAACAGTAGCTTGTTGAGTTTGTCGGGAAGGGGATTCCTGTGGTGGGGTTGAAGAGGAGCTAGGTTTGAGGGGAGCATAGCTCACAGCATGGTACATAGTTGGAGGGGAGCAGAGCTAGAGGAGAGTGGAGGGCTTGGATCTCTCCCCTCCCCCTCTTCACCTCGACATTCCTCTCATCACCTGCCCCTTTACCCAGCAGCCAATGGGAGCACTTCCTCCCTCTTCTGTCTGGGGTAAGGGGGAGAGCTAAAGAGTCAAAGCAGGAAGGGGTGGAGCAGGGTGGGGTAGGGTGTGGCACTTGGTCTAGGGGTGAGGTGGGGCAGGGCTTAGCACTCCATCTCTATTAGATTTGCCATCACTGGACTAAAATAAGGAAGGAAGGAGGACTCATCTCCATGAGTTCAAATTTGGCTTCAGACATTTTTAGCTATGTGATCCTGGCAAATCACTTAACTCTGTTTGCCTCAGTTTTCTCCTTGGTAATATGAACTGGATAAGGAAATGGCAAATTACTCCAGTATCTTTGCCCAAAAAATCCCAAATGGGATCATGAAGAGTCAAACATGACTAAAAAGACTGAACAACAACATATATATTAGCATTTAGCATAGCACAAAATATAGAAATATAGCATATTTTGAGCTGGCTCTAGCATTCCCCCATCCCCTCTCCAGCTAAGAGAACATCCACAGGGGTAGGAAGAAAGGAAATGTTGACAAAGGTTTCAAATATGCCACATGCTATATGTCTTCCTTTTTAACTGAAGTTGGTTAATAAATGAAGGGGATAAGGGTTCTTTTCCTGTGTAGGAATGATTTAAGAATGGGGAATGGTAGATAGGTTGATGGACCACCTCTTAAATAGCTCTTCACCAATTAAAGATGTTTGGGGCTGTTTAAGAGAGGGGCTGAGTAATGAGCTTCTAAAAATCTATTTATTAAGCTGCCTATCCTAGCTTGGGTGGTCCCTGGTAATAAGAGACAACCATGAAGACCTATATCACTTTATCGATTATGATGCTACTCTAGGCAATAAAACTGATATACTCAATAAACTTACATTCCTACCCCAAAATTACTCTCTCAAGATAATTTTAATTATAACATAAGGGTTAATATTGGTCATAATATCTGAAAGTCCCAGGAGAGGGAAGAAGGGAAATGCTGATGAAAGTTTCCCTCAAGAATCCAGGACAGATTAGAGGACAGATATTCATTCAAATTACTGAACATGTGCTCAAAGCCTTTCTAGCTTGGCTAGACCCATAGAAGTCTTGGAGGTTCAACTTAATTAAGTTCCTACATAGCTTTAGTCCCACCAAGTTCATATGCAAAAGTGGCATCTTTGTTGGATTGAGTCTTTGTCTCAGCTTTTACTGGGTAGGGAACCCAAAGTTCCTCCTGAAGACTACTTCCTTGAAGCAGTAATACTGACCTGGCTGGAGCTCTTGGCTTGGGCTTCTCCTCTCTAACATCTCTGTCTTGCTTGTCTGACCTTTTCAGACTCCCAAGACTAGACACTCCATTCCCTTCATTGTATATCATGAGTAAAAGAGTCACCAAGATCCTTCAGAAATGAAGAAGGCAAAAGGAAAATTGCTGATGCTAATAGACTTTTTTGAATGGTTCCAAAGGTAGTCAAATAGCCCTTCTTTAGCATGTGGATAGTGGGTCAGAATGAGTTTTGGAATATTTATACACACTCAGCCACTTCAAGTAATTTCCTTTACATATCATCATGATTCTCCTGGAAGCAGCTCCTTCACATTCTCCATAGAGAGATACCATCTGAGGCACTTGGCATATTTGCCAGACTCCCATTATGTCTGTAAAACAAAACAATTAGATTAGGTGGCCTCTCAGGTCTTTGAGTCTAAGGAAATATGGGATATATACAAAATAAGTACAAAGTGATGGGATAGGAGTGCAGGAACAACCAGAAAAGGACTAATGGTAACTCGTACTGATATGGCACATTACAGTTTACAAAAGTCATTCATCACAATATTTCTATAAGGTAGGCATTTCTTTTTTGGTGGGGGAGTAGGGAGTGATCATTAACTTTACTTTGTTGTTGTTGTTGTTGTTGTTATAAATATGTAATAAATTATTTCAAATTTATTTATCTAAGAGAAACAAATTCTTATATTAGCTATGTCAAAAAATCTGTTTCATTCTTTTCCCCCCTCCCTAAGAAGGCAGCTAATATGATAAGATGTTCATATATTATTGTTTACTACATGTTTCCCTGTTCATCATATTGTGAAATAAGATACACATTGCTTACACTACAGAAAAATTTGTAGAGGAAATAAAGTGAAGAATGGTATATTTCAACCTGCATTTGGGACTCTATTTCTATATATTGGACTTCCTTCTATGTGTTATGGGTAAAAAGTATTCATGGGAATTGATAAAAGTCCAGAGAACAGTTTGGTACACCACAAACACTTATTTATTTGGTTAGGGATAGGAAACAGGAGGTAGGAAATAGCATAATATCTCTCTTAAATCTTATACTATGTCTAAAATCCAAAACCTAAATCTAAAATTTCTAATAAACTCTAAATCTAAGGATCTTCTTACCTGACAAAGCAGGCCTAACTGGCCTACTCTGTCTGTCTAAAATTAAATTCACTATCTATATTAACTAACTAATTGATAAACATTAATCAATAAGTCTTTATCTTCAAACACCTCCTTAACCCAGTATCTGGAAACAAACTGTAAAATGGTGAAACTGCCTGTCACAGTGACACAGCTCCCCTCAGGTTCCTCACCAGTGCTGAGGAGGAAAACCCCTCAGAGATAGACTTCTCAATCTGTCTCTAAATTCAAACTCTTCTATCTAATCTAAACTGCCAGTTTCTCTTGACAGAGAGAAAACTGACCCAGCACCCTTGAACTCTTCTTAGACTGACGCCAGAGAAAATGGAGTTCTTTTTTAACAGAAATCTGTCCTTATAAAATCTGCTCTTAAAGAGACAGAGTGAAATTAAATAACTCCCTCTAACATAGAAATTCTGCTCCTAATGAGACAGAATGAAATTATTATTATTTTTTTTAACCCCTACCTTCCGTCTTGGAGTCAATACTGTGTATTGGCTCCAAGGCAGAAGAGTGGTAAGGGTAGGCAATGGGGGCAAGTGACTTGCCCAGGGTCACACAGCTGGAAGTGTCTGAGGCCAGATTTGAACCTAGGACCTCCTGTCTCTAGACCTGGCTCTCAATCCACTGAGCTACCCAGCTGTCCCCAACAGAATGAAATTAAATAAACTCCTTATAACATATGGTGGTAGATAGCCTTTTTTGTCATGGGTCCCTTGTTGATATGGTAAATCCTAGATTGCTGATAACTGCTAAGTCATTCACAGTTGATTGTACATTATTGTTGTTATAGGTACAACGTTCTAGGTTCTGCTCACTTTACTTATATCTTTTTTTAAAAAAAAGAAAAGAAAATCTGAATCCTAAAATGTCAGAAAACAATTGTCAAAAATTGTTTCTACATATAACTGAGAGAATGAATTAAAAAAAAAAAAAAGAGTTGAGCAGAATGAATGGGACAGAAATAGTATTGTGGTCCTATTGCCAAAAGTGTTGAGAGAGGCAGCTAGGAGGTTCAGTAGGCCTGGAGTCAGGATTCAAATAAGGGTTCAGATCTTAAAACACTTTCTAGCTGTGTGAACCTAGGCTAGTTATTTAATCTTGATTGCCTAATCCTTTCTGCTCTTCTGCCTTGGAACCAATACTTAGTATCGATTCTAAGACAGAAGGTTGAGTCCAATTTAACAAAAAAGGTACCTTATCTCCTGATAAGATGACTCCATACCTATAATATTATTCTATTTCTTTCCTTCTCAGTGGGTGGAGAGAAGAGAATCTGAAACTGAAAATAAACATAATAAAATAAAAAAGATTGCCATGTTATTGTATCCTATGGTTTTAAAGCTTCTAAAGTACTCTAAAGCATCCACCCTTTTGCCTTTGTGTCCGCCATCCTACTGGAGTCATTTGGCTGATCCAACTCGGTAAAATACCATCTGGATTCCACCCAGGTGTGCCTCGCCTTAGTTTTTAGCCCTAGGGAGATGGTGGGAAATGGAAGGCTCGTATGAAATTGGGAAATGATTTTAAAGAGCCAAAAGGTCAGAAGAGGAGAAGTTGATGACAGTGAGGAGAGGGTAGGGTTATGGGTAGTGATGGTAACTTCCAGTAGAGATCAGTTCAACTGAATATTTAAGAAAGAAAGTTTGCTTAAAGAACGGAAATAATTTGTAGCAGAACATTTACACAAAAACCAATCTAAAGAAAACAACTTACACGCTGGAATCTGAAAGTCATTCAGTTCCCAAGGGGAATGATCTCAGAAGTTAAAAGGAGAGGAATCCTCTCCAACTATTAAATGTATTTTTAAATTGATTCCAGGAAGAGGACAGGCACTTATCCCAGGGGAGGATTCTCAGCAGATGTTACTCGAAGACCTGAGGAACTGAATGCCTAGAGAAGAAATGGGAAAAGCCACTATTGACAGAAATGTCTTATGAGGGGTTGTTTTAGCCGATATAGATGTACCCACCATTGAAATTGGGCAAGGTTGGAACGGTGAGGGGACACGGTGTGGAGGGATGGACACAAGGGGTCATACTGGCCATTTGAGGCCACAGGGGGTGACATCACTGGAAGAAGTTGGTAAGTAGTTCCAAGTTTTTGGAGAAGCAGTCGTAGGAACAGAAAACAGCCATCCTGCACACTTGCAGAATGCCATAAATAAACCCCAAGTGGGCTGTCTTCAGAAATGTGCCTGTCAGAATGATGACCAGCTCAAGAGGCAACAGAGGCTACTCCAAACAAACAAGCCATCCTTGGAGGGTACAGTGGGGAATGAAGGTTCAGAGAGAACTTGTTGTCTTGCCAGAAGCAACCCCAGATTTACTTAATCTCCCTCCTCTTCATGATACCCACTGGTCAGTCTAGACACACCTGTGCACACAAATGAGATAATGGATTTAAGGCATTCTGAGAGTCATAAGGTGCCATATAAATAGAAGCAATTATTATTACTATTTATCATCATCCTCATTATCCTTGACACTAGAATTTACACTTGGCAAACTGAACATATTTATTAGAAAGATGATATGAGACAGGCTGGGAAGCAGGATGGTGTAATGTGGAAAGAGCCTGACCTGGGAGTCAGATGACCTCAGTATCTGCCACCAATTTGTTGTGTGACCTTGTAAAATCAAATTAAAGGGTTGGACTAGAGAGCCTCTAATGTATCTTTGAGCTCTAAGATTATATGAGTTTATTTATTTATTATTTTATCTTAGAATCAATCCTAGGTATCAGTTCCAAGGCAGAAGAATGATGAGTTAGGCTATTGGGGTAAATGACTTTCCCAGGGTCACATAATGTTATAGTCATAATCTGGGAAGTGATGGATGCCACCTTGACTGACAGGGATGGCAGTTGAAAAACTCAGAATGTTCCCAGGTGCCGTGAGCCAGGGGCAAACATCGGTTGGCCCCACAATATAAATACCCCTTACAGCCACTTTGAGGAAGTCTCTTTGGAGGTCTCTGGACAGGAGTCTCTGGACTGGGAAATCTCTGAGTGGGTGGTTGAAGAGAGGCAGGGAGGTCTAAGAAGAAGAGGGCAGGAATAAATCTGAATATTTCCTGATAGACTGTGAGAGCTAGTGCATCACCAACACTGGTAGTGAGAAAACTGAGAGAATAAGATCATCAATACATCTGCATCAATAGGTTCCCTATTCTCTGGCTTGGCTGTGGCCAGGTCTGGCAGAGGGAGTGGGACTGAGCAAATCTCCAGCTTCCACCTGATCAATAGCCTCCAGTCCTGAATGTCAACTAGTTTATAGATAATAGATCAATAGGGTCTCCAATCCCCAATCCTTGACCTTGTTATCCATTCCCTGGTTATAGATAAAGAGTGTTCAACAACAAGTATCTTCTTGAGTGGTCTTTATATCCCGACCCTTGGGAAGAGAGCCAAACGCAGTCAGATCCTAAACGTTATCCAAGGCAAATCAATAGCCCAATACTAATCTATCTAACCCCAGCTTGGACCTGGACAGGTTACCCATCTATCTAACCTCTTGAGGGTCCTTGCTTGGGCAGCTATTATAAAGAAGGGAATAACTTACAGCAGCAGTCAGGGTGACAGGGGTAGGTGTTCCTCCCACCAACTGCAGCTGAGGAGATCATAGATAGATACACATCATCAACATCATTGTACATCTACACATCTCCCTTGGACCTTTTTATTTATAGCAATAGCTAAGAAGTGTCTGAGGTCATATTTGAACATAGGTCCTCCTGACTCTACACCTGGCATTCTAGCCACTGATCCACCCAAGCTGTCTCCAATTAAATGAGTTTATGATTTAAAATACCAGTTTTCAGTGCTTACACTTCTTTGGAATTTTCATCACTAATAAATGCCTTATACATTCAATAAACTGTACAATTTACAAGTGCCTTCACCAGGAACTTGTTGAAGAATTTTAGAAATTTTGTTTCTATCCATCAATATCACTGGGTGGTTGAACTATCAACCAACAGAAAGCAAGTCACTCATGGTTTTAATTGGTTTTTTATATTCTTCTGACTGGCAGGCAGCAAAGAAATGCTGGGGGATGCCTGACATAGTTTTCTTATTCTCTGCTGATTCAACCTAAGATAAAAGATGCCAGGTAGAAGTTTGAGGAATCCGTTTGCACTCCCTAGTAGCATAGTTACCCATGGGGTGCTCATGTGGGTATGGATGGATGTGGATTAAAAAAAACAGTATAAAACCAGAAGCCCCTAGGTTTTCATTTGTGCTATACTAGGAAAGTGATTCATATTTCCTCAAATTTCAAAGTGCTATTGTAAATACTTTTGCAAGAAGCCACTTTGGACCAGTGTGATTGCCAGTGGTGGCATTGAGCTGGCATGAGACCAAAAAATTGGTTGAAATGAGCCTATAAAAGGAGAGTGACTTGGAACATCAGGGTCTCAATTTTGAGATCCTGGTGGGAAGGCAGGCATCATCTCAGGACTGTCTCTTAGCTAGGTTACTCATATCTGGTAGGATTAGGTACCTAGGCTGCTCATTGGTCATTCTGTGTCAACAGTGCTAACAGCATCCAACTTTGGTCATCATTCAACATCCATAAACAAATCTATTAACTATCAACAAGAAGATCAACTCTAAAATCAAAATCATCTTGAACTGAGATAAACCATCAAACAATCAGAGTCAGGGATATCAGCTTCTCCAGGAATCTACTGAAGATTTAGCATAAGTCCATTATCTAGATAAGGTTTAGGATTCATCCTTAATCCCTCTTTCCTCAATATTTACCCCAGCCTTTCCTTTACCTTATTTATTGTCATTAAATTAGTTAATATAAAGAAGCTGATACTGTCCTGATTTGTTCTCAACATTCCAAGGGGAGTTGTCAGTTGACACTTCTCCTTTACACTACTGAACACATCTAAAAGCTTATTCATCTTCTGTGTCTAGGATTGACTATCACAGTCAGAAATAGCATTCATGATTTTAGAGTTTATTACTCTTGAATTCATTTTATAAACCAGTTACTAATTGAGGGAAACCATTTACTCCCTCATTAGTCAGTGGTAGTAAGTAGAGGCAAGTGAGTAAAGTATCCTGTCAGCTGATTCATCCATCACAAACCACATTTAGCTGCAGGGTCACTGAAGCGGATTCAAAGTAAACTCACTTTACCATCCATATAGAGGGTTTCACTATACCCTCCCATTATTCCACTAACTCAAAGGACTGAGGTTTATTTTTACACTATGCCTTGCTATGCCTCTCTCTTGCTCTTGTTTTACTCTCCCTTATAGCCTTTGCTATTTTGCATATTCAACCTCCCCTCTCTCTTCCCTCCTATAAGAGAAAACTAGTTGCTAACTTTTATGAGCCAAGAAAAAATTGCTCAAAGATATTTTCAGAGTCTTTCCTTTTTGGTAAAGGCAATAGTCAGGTAGAAGAGATGAGCTACGGAGGAAAAGAAAGCTGTGGCTTCTTTATTAAGTGACTTAAAGTTTTCCTGTACATGTTTAAAAACTAATCTCTAAAAGGAATGCAAGTATTGCATGCAACTAGCCTAGCTGGAGGATTCAGCTGCACATGTGTGCATACTAATGTTACCATTGCATACTAGCTATGCTAACAGAGCCTAAATTTGTTCATAAACTCTCCAAAAGGTTAGACAGACAAAGGAAGCAGAGACATCTTAAGAGACTCACCCAAGGTCACACAGCTAATAAGTTTCAGATTCTAGATTCTTACTCAGGTCTTCTGCCTTCAAAACCATCAATACCTTTTCCATTATACCATACTGAATCTCTTTCATGACAAAGAGATGAAGACCTCTTTTTGTTTACTATGATGATGAAGAGGACTTTTTTTTTTTAGTTGTACTTTTTTTTTTAAACCCTTGTACTTCGGTGTATTGTCTCATAGGTGGAAGATTGGTAAGGGTGGGCAATGGGGGTCAAGTGACTTGCCTAGGGTCACACAGCTGGGAAGTGGCTGAGGCCGGGTTTGAACCTAGGACCTCCTGTCTCTAGGCCTGACTCTCACTCCACTGAGCTACCCAGCTGCCCCCGATGAAGAGGACTTTTATTAGTGCTTGATTTTATCAATCTCAACAGTCTGACAACACAGACCATAATTCCTCAGTCCCTTAGTAGGTTGTTTTCATAAATTGCTGTGGCCAAAAAAAATTTATTTAGAGATGAAACTTTTTTCATTTAGATAGAACACTTGGAGTATGGCATATTAGTTTCAAGTTTCAGGAGGTCTTGGTTTTCTTTCCTTTTTGTAAACCCTGATTTCCTTCCTTCCTTCTTTCTCTCTTTCCCTCCTTCCCTCCTTCCTTCCTTTCCTCCTTCCCTCCTTCCTTCCCTCCTTCCTCCTTCCTTCGTTCCCTCCTTCCTTCTTCCTTCATTCCCTCCTTCCTTCTTCCTTCATTCCCTTCTTCCTTCTTCTTTCCTTCTGTCCCTCCTTCCTTCCTTCCCTCCTCCCTCCCTCCTTCCTTCCCTCCCTCCTTCCCTCCTTCCTATCTAATCAACCCATCTTTTATGAACATGTGCAGAATGCTTGGCCAATGCGATTCCCATATGAACTTTGGAACACATGCAAACATTATGTGACCAGTTCCAGTCTGTTAACTATGTGGTGAGGAGCCTCTTTGACTGACTGAGCAGCTGATATACAGTACAAGTAACAGTTCATCAGTTGTTGACCAGAACCTATTTCTTCTCCTAATTTTACTTCCTCCTGTCTGGTAGCATTATGGTGAGAGAAAAAAGTTAATGCTTCAGAGGGAGTGGCCTCAGTCCCTTTCTATCCAAGGATGAAATGGTGCCCATCAATAAATTTGTTGCCTTGGTGCTTTGCCTCAGCACTTGTTCTTTCTTTTTATGGAGGAGATTAGAGCCTTTGACTTTGTGAGTTTTGAAAGATCAGGATCGAGAGCCACTATGAAATCTAGGCTGAGAGTCTGTTCCAGGGTTTGCAGCCAGCCAGGTCAGCAGAAACCCATTTAGAGGCGGTGCTGCTACATGGGATCATGAACACCAATGCAATGGAGAAAGTGTTAAATCTGGCCCCACTTTCCCCAGGTATCCATCTGGTATGGAGAAGAGTATGGCCTGAAGTTTTGGGGCAGGAAATGTTTTGACATTTGTGCTTGTTATATCTTTAAAGTAAACATCTCTTTGTAAAAGTTGATTGAGGTTAAACAGTCCTGGGGTCTTAATTACTGGTGGTTAAAAATGGGAAAACCACAATAGAATGAGGGCTCAAGCTGATAACACTAGAGAACACCAATAGCCATTCAAGAATACCCCTAGAAGCCTTGGGAAAAATGTAGCCAGATTTGCTCCTTCACCTCACCCAAGTCTGCCAGATAAGGAGGGAAGAGCCTAAGGAACAAGAGGAGCTTCCTAGTGTCCTAGACTTTTGGGTCCGATCATTGCATTACTCCCCCTTTGAGAGCATTCTGTAGTCTTTTCAAACTCCATCTCTATCAATCGCCTCACCTGAACCTGCCCCACACATATGCGTGCCCCTTTCTAGCTTTCCAGCTATGTATTGTCAACTCCCTGAGAGGACCACTCTGAGGCTGAACCCTGAAGGATGATGACAAGCTATCTAAACTCACTCCTCAGTTATTAGCCAACTCCTACCCCATCATACACTCAGGATCTCAGTGATTCAGAATCCCTGGCTGTCATTGTTCAAACCTTCCTTCTTCCACTAACTATTCCTTTATTCCCAATCCTCTTAACCCAAAGTCCTGCTCTGTAGGTAACAAACTTGCTTTCATCTTAAATCTTTTCTCACTCTTCACATCTTCTAATACTCACAGAGACCTGAGTCCCTCCTGATGATATAGCTTCTCCAACACTTATTACCCTTTCACTCCTACTCTCTGACTCACTGGCAATGGGGGGGAAGCTGTAAGAGTCAAGGTACTAAGTGCTCCCTATTTCCCCTTCCATGCTATCCCTTTACCACCATCACTTAGGAACCTCTCCTCCATTAAGGTTCACTCAATTCATATGGATGACTCAATCAAGATTCTGGTAGCTACTGTCTACCGAATTCCAAAATGTTCTTCTTTCTTCAGTAGGTTCAGTGGCTAGCTCAAAGTCTTTCTCTCCACCTCTTCTCCCAACACTTGTCCTTGTATCATAGGATTTCAACATACATATTAATTTTCCCTCAAATATCCTGACCATTCAGTTCTTTAGCCTACTCACCTCCTATAAGCTACTCCTCCATTCCATCTTAGTCATACACAAAGATGGTGATGCCCTTGGTCTTGCCAGTACCCACAAATGTACCACTTCTATGTTCACGAACTCTGAAATTCCCTTATTTGATCACAGTCTTTTGTCATTCCATTTCTCCCTCTGCCTTGAAACTCCAAACCCTGTTATTCATCTTCATTGTGACTTTCTATCCCTCCTTACCTCAGTGCTCCCCTGAGCTATCATCCCTGTACTAGCTTCACTCTTTTCCTTTTCCCATCTTGAACTCTTGGTGAACCAATCCACCTTTAACACTTGTGTTCTTCTCCCTAGTGCTTTGCCTGTTTATTCTATCACTGATTTTGCCCTGCTAAGCCTTAGCCTTGGATTATTCCAACCATATTCTGCCTCTGCCCTGACTTATATGCTACCAAATGCAGCTAGAAAAAAATCACAAAGCCATACTGTCTTGGTCCTCCAGAAATTTTGATTACATAATCTCAACTGAACCCTCATAGTGACAAGGAAATCCATTTATAACTCCTTAATTGATATTATCCCACTCTCTATGGTGTTTTTTTCCCCACAATGATAAATTTCTATTTTTCAACCTTTAAAAGTTCTTATTTTAGATCGATTCTTAAACTGATGGTTCATATTCATCAGCCCTTTCTACTTTTGTGCCTGTTTCATCTCCTGAAGGTTTTCCAGAGCCACCACCTTCACCATGCAGTTCCATTAGCTTTCCCAATTCAAATTTGGGCTTCTTGAGCATTTTGACTTTACAAACAAATACATCATAGAGAGGGTAAATGGGCTGGCAAGCCTTTTCTATGTCTTTTCTGGACACAGAAATCTGTCTGGAATCAGTTTATTGACAACTTCTTTCAAGTCATTTGTCTGCACCTCCTGGGTCATGATTGTCATCATTTTCTTATGATGTTGACAGACCTGTTGGTGCTGGGTATAAGAGGTCTTATGGATCTGGTTAGTGTGCTTTTTGGTAAAACCAACACAAAAGAGGCGGAGCAAGTAGCTATTAGTAGTTTTAACATCAACATGGGCTTCAATCATGGTCTGCCACTTTTCGACCATGAAGTACATCTTGTCCATTCCATGGAAATTAGTCAAATACTTTTTACCCTGGACATCTTCAGTAATTAAGTTGAATTTACAAAAAGCAATCTCATCATTCTGCAGGTCAGCAAGGCTCACTTCAAAAACTGGACCCTTGAGACCATCAAATGCAATTTTGGTTTCTTGAGTCCTTGTGACCAGTATCTTGCCAACATTGCGTATATTGAACAAAGCTGGTGCTTTGACATCATACCAATCTTTCTTGGAAAACAGATCAACCACTTTCTTTTTGGCTCCTTTTTTGCCTCCTTTGGTGAGGCGCTTGTTCTTGCCCACTGCTATGATCCTGCTCTGAAAGCCAAAAAAGCTCCATGGTGTTTTCAATAGCTTTTCATCCCTCATCTCACCTCCCATGGCTTTCCTTCTCCATATTTCACTAAAAAAGACTGAAGCTATTTGCCAAGAACTCCCTCTTCTCCCCTGTTACTCATTTGACATCACTCAGATGTTTTCTATCACTACCTCCCCAATATCATAGGAAGAGGAAGCCCTTCTCCTTGCTGTGGCTAATCCCTCTACATGCAGACGTGATCCCCTTTTATCCCATCTATTCCAACAGGTTGTCCCTTCTATTATAATCACTCATTCATCTTCACTCTCTTCCTGTCTGCTGCCTACTTCCCAGGTTTCTACAAACATACCCATATCTGCATCATCCTCAAAAACCATATATCTTGTTCCATATATCTCTGATAGCTATTGACATCTATCTCTCCTCCCATTTGTGATTAACTTTCTTGAGAAGGTCATATGAAATTAGTGCCTCCACTTCTTTTCTTCTTCCTCTCTTCTCAACTCTCTGCACTGTGGCTTCTGACCACATCCATCATTCAGTGGAAACAGTCTCCAAAATTAGCAATCATCTCTTAATTATCAAATCTAATGACCTTTCCTCAATCCTCATCCTTTTAAACCACTCTGCAGTCTGACACTGCCCATTAGCCTCTTTTTGATATTCTCTTCTCTAGGTTCCTATGACTACTCTTTCCTGGTTCTTCTCTTACCTGTCCAACCATTTCTCAGTCTTCTTTGATTAATCTTCATCTGGGTCAAGTCTGACTATGGGTGTCCACCAAATCTCTGTTCTGGACTATTTTCTCTTTTCATTCTTTACTATTTTGCTTGATGACTCCATCAGCTTCAATCCTAATGATTCTTAGATCTATTAATCCAACCCTATCCTCTCTCTCTTAACTTTCAGCCTTACACTTACAGCTGCCTATTGGGCATTTTGAACTGTATGTCCCATCTTAAATCCAACATGTCTAAAATGTAATTCATTATATTTCCACCTAAACCCTCCCTTCTCCTCAGCTTTCTTATTTTTATGGAGGATACTACCAACCTTCTAGTCACCCAGACTAGGAACTTAGATGTCATCCTCAATTCCTCACTCTTGCTTCCCATATCCAATCTGGATATTGCCAAATTCTAGTATTCACAGGGACCTGAGCCCTAAGTTCTATTGATTCTACCTTTGTAACATCTCTCCACCACCCCCACCCCCTGACACTGCCACCACCTTAGTGCAGGTCCTTATCACCTAGTACCTTGACTCTTACAGGCCTTTTGGTTGGTATTCCTGTCTCACATCTCTCTGCTTTCAACTTCATCCTCCATTCAACTGTCAATTGAGCTTTCTAAAATGTAGATCTAACAATAACTCTAGTCCAACTATCAATAATATAGAATTAGGTCCTGATCAATGATACATGTAAAACCCAGTGGAATTGTGCATTGGCTAAGGGGGGTTAGGGAGGTTTGGGGGAGAGGAAAAGAACATGAAATATGTAACTATGGGGAAATATTCAAAATAAAATAAAATAAAAATAAAATGTAGATCTACCCATATGACCTCCCTATTCAGTAAACTTCAGTGGCTTTTTATCACCTCCAGAATAAAATATAAAATCTTCTCTTTGACATTTAAAACCCTTTATAACCATTTCCCTTCTGACTTTTCTAGTTTTTTGGTTTTTTTTTTACACCTTACTCCCCTCCAAGAACTCAGTGACCTAGTGACATTGGCCTCCTTGCTATTCCTGAGACAAGATTCCCCATCTCCTAACTCCATGAATTTTCACTGACTATTCTTCATTCTTGGAATGTTCTCATCTTTATCTTCTGGTCTCCCTGGCTTCCCTCAGGCCCCATCTAAAATCCCACCTTCTACAGTAAGATTTTTCTCAATACTCCTTTAATGCAAACCCCTTCCCTCAGTTATCTCCAGTCTATCTTGTGCATATCTTGCTAGTACATTGTTATTTATATGTTGTATTCACCATTAGACCTAGAGTTCCTTGAAAACTGGGGCTATGTTTTTATCTTCTTATCCTCACTTAGCAGAGTGCCTGACACATAGTAAGCATTTCAAAAATGCTTGTTGACTTGACTGCCTTCCACTTTGCCTTCTTTGTTCTCTTCTTCTCCCTCTCCCTTCCTCCCCCCAGAAAGCAGCAATTAAGTTCTTTGAGTTCCACAAAGTGACCATCCCTCTAGCGGCTCAGCCAGAAATGTGTTTCCTTTTTAGTGGCTGCCCAAGTCTTCCTCTGGGGGTTGGATTCTACTTTGGGAAGGGCTGGCCCAGGCCACACTTGACCTCAGGTACTAGATGAGGTGTAGCCAGTGTTCCAAGGGGAGCCTGATTCACAGCCCCTAGGCCTGAGTCATACATCCCCAGGGAAGAGAATCTAGCTGCACCCTTGGGGCTGCTTCGTTCACATTTGGCCTTAAACAAGCCTAACAATGTCTGTTCTTTAGCTTCATCCCTTTGTGAAGATTTACTTGCAGACCTTCTGTACTTTGGACTGGGCAGATCTGCATTCAAATCCTGGTTCTGTTATTTATTATTTGTGTGACTTGGGGCAAGTTACATCCCCTTTTTGGGCTTCTGCCCAATCAACTATATAATGAAAAAATTGGACTAGATGACTGCTAATGTTCTTTCCAGCTATCAACACTTTGGTTCTCTGACCCTGAAGCAGTGGGTGCCCCATGCCTCTGCTGTGCATGTTTCCTGGGTTATCATATGTCTTCCCAGGGGACATTTAGGAGACCACTGTGACCACAGCTGAACAAATACACCAACTATAGGAAAAATAAAATAAATAAAGAGGCTCACATTCTATAAATAAGTCAAGCATTCCTTTATGATACATTCCCCTCATCCTTCCCTCCTCCCACCCCTACATACCCAGGAGACTACCGAGAGGAAGCAGAGGACTTTGAGCCAAGGGCTAGGCCTACAATAGATTTCCTAACCCTTAAATTCTTTTCACATGTTTTAGCCATTGACAAGGAGGATGAGAGAGAGAGAGGGAATAAAGAAGAAAAGAGACGAAAGAAGGAAGGAAGGAAGAAAGGAAGGGAGAAATAATGAAGGAAGGAAGGAAGGGAGGGAGGGAAGAAGAAAGAAAGGAAAGAAGGAAGGAAGGAAAGGATGGATGGATGGAAAAAATAAAGGGAAGAAAGAAAGGAAGAAGGAAGGGAGGAAGGAAGTGTTATGAGGAGAGTTATTCTGATTGATGAGGATTTCCCACCTAAAGAATTACAAAGGTACCAATAAAGTTAGAAAGTTTTATTAGGGAGATTGGTGGCCAGGAGGCAGCTCCCCAGTGGGAGTCTGCTCACCTAAAGTAACAAAAAGTGAGGGTTTTATTAGTTTTACTGGAGGACTAAGTACTTGACAAACAAGGGGACAGGAGACTCATGATTTACAGGTGACTTTAGAGGGAGGGAGCTGGAGGTGGTGACTTCTGTGGCTTTGGGAAGGGCTTGAGGTTGACATGTGTCTTTAAGGATGGGTAACTTTAAAGGGCAGGTGACTTGGGGGAAAGCCTGGACTTGAAGAAGTTCTTATCAGAAGATATGCAGATACCAGAAGATAGAATACACGTACCATCCTTATCCATTTATCAGTGGTCATCAGGGATAGGCTTCTCTGGCTAGACCCATTTTGGGAAACCCTTCATTTGTCCCCTGAAACTTTTTCTATGTCTTGCTCCATTTCCCCTTTTCTTTATTTCTTGGTTCCACTAGAAAAGGAAGGAAAAAGCTGGTGGCAGGTTAGGTTTGATGAGAATCTTCTCTGGTAAAGAAAAGAAGGGAGGGGAAAGGGTCATTTTCTTATTTTCTGTTAAAAAAAGGAAAACCCACAAAAATTCACCTGAGCAAAAAAAAAAAAAAAATGGGAAAGGACCTGCTTGTACAAAAATATTTATAGCGACTCTTTTTGGAAACTAAAGGGATGTCCCACAATCGGGAAATGGCTGAACAAATTGTGGTATTTGATGGAATACTATTGTGCTATAAGGAATGATGAACAGGATGATTTAAGACCTACATGAACTGATGCAGAGTGAAATAAGCAGAACCAAGAAAACATTGTACATAGTAATAGCATTATTGTGGAATGATCAACTGTGATACTTAGCTACTCTCAGCAATACAACATCCAGAACAATTCTGAGGGACTTATGGCAAAGAATGCTATCCATCTCCAGAGAAAGAACTGTTGAGTGAGAAAGTAGATGTTATCACTCGTTTATTTGAGGATATGTTTTGAAGTTTTGGTTTTATAAGATTATTCACTTATGAAAGTGAATAATCTGGAAATATGTTTTGCATGATAAAAATAAAAGGTACCTGAGTGAGGTAAGCATAAATGAGAGTTGGCACCGTGGAATTAGAATCAGAACTGGAGACTCTGGGCTAGTAACTAAACTTTTCTTAGTTAATTATTTTTCTTCTCTAATATGAGATCATTGACCTTACAGGAATCTTGTGGGAAACATATTTTGCAAAGATTAATGCACTATAAAATCATTATTATTAATTGAACCTCAGAGTAGAATGCCACAGGCAGTTCCTCCCTTCTCTAAATAAAGAAATCTTTCCAATTGTTAGCATTCTTTACCTCAAGAAATTATTTTGTATATCTTTGTATATTGTATCCTCTCAGTAGAATGTAACTCCTTGAGAACAGGAACTATTTTATTTTATTTTATTGTATCTCCAGAATTTAGCATAGTGCATGGCACATAATCATAATGGTAATTAATAAATGTTTTTTGGATTTGATGAACAGAACCACCAAACCACTCATGTGTACAATGACTGTGTAACCCAGATAGTCCCAAATATCCCTCTCAAATTTTGGGCAGCTTCAATTCTCTCTGTTCTATTGATTTCTCAGCAATTGCAAGTCCACAAGCCTCTTAGTGAACATACAGTTAACACACACACACACACACACACACACACACACACACACACACACACACACAACCAATAAAAACCTAAAAGAGAAGGCCCCTTTATCAGGTATCTTGTGGATAGTTACAGATAAAAATCAGGGTTCATCTGTCTGATAAAGAAGCTGGCTTCTTCCAGCTTACTTCAATAAGGATGCTGAGTATCTTATTTCATGGAGTAAGGAAATGATTTCAAGAATCACAAAAATATTGGAGCTAGAAAGGACTTTATAGATCTTCCAATCTAACCACCTCATTTCCCAGAAGAAACGGAGAAAGGGAAGATGACTTGCCAGCATCACCTGACCAGGAAGTATTAAAGCTGGGACTCAATACTCTTATTTCTAAATCAGTGAAATGGTTTGTTTTTTTTTACTTTTTCTTTTGAGGGAGCCTTTCTCTAAGGATCCAGGAGTCCTTTGTTCCCCTTCTCAAAATACATACCATTAGATACAAACCACCTTCAGTGGGCTCTCACACACTTTCCCTCCCTTGGGTACCGGAGAAGAAAAGATAATTGACAAATGACATTAAAAAGAAACAATAACACCTAGTGAGAACAATGTTGCTCAACAGCTGCACATCTAAATAAAGTAGGTGGGGTGTGCTGTTAGCATAGTCACACAAATAATGTTCATCTGAGTTGGGTTTCTGTATTTTAACCAGGCAGAAGGGAGGACAGGGGGTGGATTAGTTTTACTGTCACTGATAGAAGCAAATTCCAGAGACACATGGATGAATCATTTGGTGCACACTCTAATCCCCTCTTCTCCCTAAATCCCTCTAAAAAAGGGAGCTGGGGGTGGGGAGCTATTTGGAATCCAAACAGATCTTTTTAGGTTCTCTTGTGATTAATTCTGGCTTCAGGTCCTGAGCCTGCTGGTCCCTTCTAATGGATACTTTGTGTGTCACGACTCAAGATAGGTCCCTCCCAATTCAGCGTTATCTGGCTAACATTGAAGTTAGTCCAAAGGGTTTGGCTAATGTCAACAGCTAATCAAAGAACAAGGGCAGGGCCATCTGGCAATTATGTCATTGCTGCAACTGCTAACTTCCCATGGAGTGTGTGTGTGTGTGTGTGTGTGTACACTCGTGTGCGCTTATTTGTGTATTTACCTGGACTAGAAACCCAGAGATATCCAGGATCCACTGAATTTCACTGTTTCTTGACTATTGGATACTTTGCCCACATATTCCCTCATTCCAGTCTCTATTTCCCCAAATACCATATGGAATGCCTCTTAGCAAAAACCATGACTTGAACTTGGTATCTTGCTCCACTCTTTTTATAGCATTTTTCTTTTTTTAGTTAAATTTTATTTTTTCCAAAAAAACAAAAATCAATTTTGTTTTTCTTCCCCCATCTCAAGCCCTGGAAAAAAGAAAAACAAAACCCTTGTTACAAATATGCATATTAAAAATAAAACAAATTCCCCTACTGGCCATGTCCAAAAAAAGTATGCCTCATTCTGTATCCTGTGCTCATCACCTCTCTCTTAGAAGATGGGCAACTGTCTTCATTTAAATTCATTTAACTTCTATCTGCCTCAGTTTCCTCATGTGTAAAGTGATAATAATAAAAGTTGACATTTATATGGCACTCTAAAGTTTGAGAAGCATTTTACAAATGTTATCTCATTTTATCCTCAATGTGAGGATCAAATAAGATAATATTTGTAAAGTGCGTAACACAGTGCCTGGCACATAGAAGGCATTTACTGCTTCTCTGTCTGTCTGTCTGTCTGTCTGTGTCTCTGTCTGTCTTTCAGCTCACGTAGAGTTCTCATGGTCCAGCACATTTGTGAGATGCCTTTGCTGTTTGAGGATTTACTTGTGTTAATTTCTTTGTAAAGAAAGCATTTGCATTCTGTCTCTCGTGATTTTTTCAAACAGGAATAATTAAA
The DNA here is from genome assembly GCF_016433145.1 of Gracilinanus agilis. Taxonomy (NCBI): domain Eukaryota; kingdom Metazoa; phylum Chordata; class Mammalia; order Didelphimorphia; family Didelphidae; genus Gracilinanus; species Gracilinanus agilis. The sequence goes on along the minus strand of NC_058131.1, from coordinate 169,886,482 downwards.
AAGATGATCACATTGACAACAGGTTTTTGAAAACAGTCCAGCAGAATCACACAACACTTGTGCCATTTGGTGTGATGGCATGAATAAAGGCTGCCCTTTCCTTCTAAATCTGATGTTAAATCAGCATGTAGCCTAGAATGGTAGTCTTACTTAATTTATTTTGATAATCTTTGTTCTGTTTCAGGTACAGGTAGAGAGAACAGTGGTGATGAAAATGAACAAAAGTATTGTTACTAGAATAGAAACAGATTAAAATGTATGAGAATACTATACATTCACATTGAGGGCATCCTGAATAAGAGTATCAGAAAGGAACAGGCAGACTTCTACAAGCGATATTCCATGCCAAACCATTGCTTTATCTTCGTGCAGTTGACTAGAGAGAATTCGAGATCCTTGTGCTTATTATTTGTTTAGCATGTTAAAAAAAAAAAACAAACCACAAACACGCTACCTTAAAGACTTTCCTCCAGCAAGGTTTCCCCTCTTTGTATGTGAAAATTGTATGAGTCCTTGAGAGATAAACAATAAAGATAACATTGTTCAACAAGCCTCTGATTATTGAGATGGAGGGAACTATTCACAGGGAGAGGTATGGTCACCAAAGGTATTCACAGCTGAATTGAGAAAGTTTAGTCTATGAACCAAGTGGAATAGGAATTACAGATTCCCCTCTATTCAGATGACAGTGTATTGATTATAGCCAGCTTCTAGACTTCCTAAGTGTGTCCTAAATGTGAGCCATAATCGTTTAAAAGAGTTGGGTCTGACTATCTGCCCCGGAAAAACCAAGTAAGTGAAGAATCACCTAGTGCTGATATGTAGTTGAAAGGGCAATCTATAAGGGCTCACCCGTAAGTAGGCATGTATGCATGCATATATAATACACATCCATTTCTGTGTATGTATAGGTATGTTATGCATGTATACAGATACATATATAAATATAGATATCTATTTGGTAGAAACTACAAATGGACCATGATTTGGACCCAGAACGGAAATGGAGATGAGTGGGCTGGACTAATTTTTAGGAAACTACCAAGTTCCTTTAATAACCTCAAGCTTCTTCATGAAACAAAAGCCCATCGTGTGAATACCAATATTTTTTTAGTGATGTTGCGTGGTTGTGAGTCATTAAAAATTACAGCCTTTCAAGAATGGAAACTGAGGATCACCCAAAGGATCAGGCACAGATCCAGTGTGATTGGAAGTAGGCTGCAATGCATTATCAACAGGGCAAAAGTGGTATAAGGTGTGTCATCAAAGACACATAGAAATAAAAAGGAATATAGACCATTCATATAATGAGAATTAGAGAGGGCCAATGAAAAGCCCATGTGCCTCATTAGTATCCTTACAGTATTAAAAGGTGTCAAAGAAGATTCCCAGAAAATTGAGTAGACCCTCTTTCACAGATTTTTGAGAGGACACAATCAAGAGTTGCAAAAGAAGGGTAGTCATATATGGCTTGGGAGATGCAATATTATTGGAGGTAATATCCACATTGGTGATAGGTCCATTGGTGTTTTAGTATCTAAACAAACAAACAAACAAAAACTTCCACAGCAAATTATTTTTAATTAGCCATAATTTTGTCTGATTTTATTTTGTTTTCTTTTCTTTTCTTTTCAGAGAAATTTTACAGTAGAGGTGCTGCCTGTATTCAGGGAAAGCCTGTATTTAGACCAATTTGATATTTTCTTTGGTTTATCAAACTTTGCTACCACCATACTACCTTGAATCAATTTTATCTCATTTCCCTTTATGATGCTGCTGTTAAAAAGGTAGAGATTAAACATAAACCCTAGATGCATTTCTTAGCACATTGTGGTACTAGAGATAATCCTTGTATGCTACCAGCCTATAGTGAAAAGTCATAACCCTTTAAGCAAAATATTCAGGACCTTAAACATTAGGGTCAGACAATAATATAGTTACTTGTACTGGAACTCATTGAATGATTAGACTCAAAGAATAGAGATTATGTAACTATTGGAAGGAAGTCTCTAGTGGAGGGCATGAGGCATCTGTCCTTGGTCCTGTTCTGTTCAGTATTTTTAAAATCAATAACAGGTGAACTTATTGATTTATAATCCTTGTATCATACTGCTCCTAGACATGACAGTTCCAGGTATACTCTGGGGAAATCTCTTTCTTTCTGGCTTTCATGTCCCAGCTCCAGATAACATGCCTTTTCAATTTACAGTTAACATGAAGGTAGGAGGAATTGATGAAGCAGTGGATAACAAGGATCCAAAGTGAGGATCCAAAAAGATATATATTTTTTAATTTTTTAAATCTTTTTTTAAATTTAGAATATTTTTCACATGGTTACATGATTCATGTTCTTTCCCTCTCCTCCACCCTCCTGCCCTCCACATAGCTAATGCACAATTCCACTGGCTTTTACCTGTATCATTGATCAAGACCTATTTCCAAATCATTGATAGTTGCACTAGGGTGATCTTTTAGTGTCTACATCCCCAATAATATCCCCATCAACTCATGTGCCCAAGCAATTGTTTTTCTTCTGTTTCTGTTCCCACATTTCAAAAAGATGTTAATAGTCTAAAACAATAGGCAAAATATAATAAGATTAAACTTAACAGCAATATATAAATACAATGTTTAACCCCTAGCTTAAAAAAAGATAGAAATACAAGAAGAGGCATTCGTGGCTGGACAATAGACTTAAAAAGATCTGAGTATATAGTAGACTCCAAGTTCAGTATGAATCAGTAGTGTGAAATGGCAGCAAAAAATGCTAATGAGATCTTGGATTGTGTATGGAGAGATAACTTTATGGTAAAGGGGCTTTGGCACATACTCAGATCACCCAAGATGACGGCATCTACAAAGTAAATGCCAGGGACCTGTTTCTGAGAGAAGACATCTTGCATTAGCCTACTGTATCACTGGTAGCATCCTCTTTTCATTAGTTATCTAGCTAGAAATATTTGTGTCTAATACTACCAGACTGAAACAGTTCCACTCTCTGGTGGCTTCTGGGGGTCTTGTTTAACCACAGCACAGGTACTGTGTACTAAACTGGATGGGGTCAGGTGGAGGATGAGAGGCAGCTGGGTGGCTCAATGGACTGAGAACCAGGTCCAGAGACAAGATGCCGTAGGTTCAAATCTGATCTCAGACACTTCCTAGCTATGTGACCCTGGGCAAGTCACTTAATTCCCATTGCCTAGCCCTTACCACTCTTCTGCCTTGGAACTAATACATAGTGTTGATTCTAAGACAGAAGGTAAAGGTTTAAAGAATAAAAAAATAAAAATAAAATAAACTGGATATGGGGAGATTTCCTGTTCTCCACCTTATAAGACCTTATAGTGACTGAGAAAAAGGCATGAGGTTTTGTTTTTGTTTGTCTGTTTTCTTTAGTTCTAGGTGCAGGGGATAGATGCCCTGCCCCTGGAGCTTGAGACACAGTGATCTGGGCCTGATTTCCAGGCTAGATGTTGCTAATCATCCAAAAGGAAATCCCTAAGAAGCCAGATTCCTGGGACCACAAGCCCAAGGTCAGTGGAGTAGGAAAAGTTTGAATGTGGAAGTTTTGGGGCCTGATGTTATATATGAAACTGAGCTAAACCTTGAACCTAATCTTTTTTCCCTCTCCAGAGATCAAAAAGTATCAAAGGAATATTGAATATATTCTTAAGATCCTGGGGAATGTTTTGTGCTTGGTCTTACTATGTCTTTGATGTAAATATTCCTTTGTAAAACTAATTTGACTGTCAAGTGGTTAAATGAATTTGGGATATTTGGACCCTAAAAGTGAGAGAATACAATCAGTGGGGATTGAGTCACTGGAAGCCCCTAGACAGTTCCCCAACTCCCTAAAGGTACTGGAGAACTCTACTGGAGAGGTAGAAATGAAATACAACTGGCCTTAAGAGATGGGGAAAGAGGAAGACTAGTTACTATTACATTAAGAGTTAGAAAGGGGATAGTCCTACTTTGTCTGCTCTCATCAGGAGTCGTCTGCCATATTGTGTTCAGTTCTGGTGCCACATTGTAAGAAGGATATTTATTACCTGGAGAGTGTCCAGAGGAGGAAAGAAGGAAACAAACATTTAATAAGCACCTTCTATGAGTCAGCTACTGTTCGAAACACTTTACAAATATCTTCTCATTTGATTTTCACAACAATCCTTGGAGGTAGGTGCTACTATTATCCCCATTTTATAGTAAAAGAAATTGAGGCAGATATAAATGGAAGTGATTTTTCTAGGACCACACAGTTAAGTGAGAGAATTCACATGTGAACTCAAGTCTCCTTTATTTCAAATCTGGTATATTATTAATTATTCCATGGTCCCCAGAAACTCCAGACCAAAATTTCAAATTCCTAGAAACATAAGAACCCTTTTTTGTTTGAAATCTTTAATTAATTAATTAATTAAGAATATTTTTCTATGGTTATATGATTCATGTTCTTTCCCTCCCCTCCCTCCACCCCACTCTTATAGCCAATGAGCAATTCCACTGGGTTTTAAATGTGTCATCGATCAAGACCTATTTCTATATTTTTGATATTTGCACTAGGTGCTACTATTATCCCCAATGTCTATGTCCCCAATCATATCTCCATCAAACCATGTGATTGAGCAGTTGTTTTTCTTCTATGTTTCTGTTCCCACAGTTCTTTCTCTGGATGTGGAGAGTGTTCTTTCTCATAAGTCCCTCAGAATTGTCCTGGATCATTGCATTGCTGTTAGTAGAGAAGTCCATTACATTGGATTGTGCCACAGTGTACCCATATTTGTGTACAATGTTCTCCTGAAGAATCCTTTTTGTAGGTCTACTCTGATCTCATTGCTAATATTGGTACTTGATGGGGTAGCTAGGTGGCTCAGTGGATAGAACACCAGCTAAGAGTTGGAAGGATTTGGGTTCAGATGTGGCTTCAGACACTTCCTCTCTATCGGACTCTGGGCAAGTCACTTAACTCCATTTGCCCTTGCCCTTCTGTCTTAGCGTTGTCCCTATGACAGCAAGTGAGGTTTAAAAAATTTCAAGATTCATTTATTTGTTTGTTGATTATATTAAAATTCCCAAGTTTCAAAAAAAAAAAAATTCCCAAGTTTCTCCCTATTTCCTCCATTCTCCACACCATGGAAGGCATCACCCTACCAAAAAAAGTATGTAAAATGATGTCTTTTGTGTTTCTATTTATCAGTTTTTTCTCTAGGAATGAACATTCACAAGTTATTCTTCAAATATTAATTCTGTAGCCATATATTTTGTTCACTTGGTTCTAGTTGTTTTGTTCTTCATATTTCATGTAGGTCTTTCCAAATTAAAAAAAAAATTAACCTGATCAACATTTCTTAAGAGTTTAAAAAAAGATGTTGGTACTTGCTAAGGGTATGAACTGATCATTTTTTCCCAATGACCCTGCATGAGTGACTGTCTCTAACAATAACAGAGCAAGAAAAAGAAATAGTTTGTGTTAACAGAGTCAAGTAGGAGTGATGCGGGTGTGGCGTACTCATGCACTTCTCTAGATTGAGCACTGTGAGGTGACTGACTCTTTCCTGGGTTGCTCCCTTTCCTGCCAGACAAGAGAGAGAAACACTCCTTCAGACTTGAGTCAGATGTGTTCCTTCCTTCAACAAACTTGAATACTGACTGTGGACAGTGCCCTGTGCTAGGTAAAGGGGGAGATATGCAAGTAATTTAGATATCCCTTCCCTGTAGGAACTTCCAATTAAGCTGAGGTGATAAGACAAACATAAATAAATGACATGTTGCCATGTGATAAGTGAATAGGCAAAGCATAAATTGCTCTAAGATCAGATTAATAAGATTTACTTCTAACTTGGGTTGGGAGCAGGGGTTGTCAAGGAAAGTCTAATGGAGGAGGTGGCATTTGACTTGAGCCTTTGAATAGTGTCAGGATATCAAAAGGTAGAGATGAGGAGACCTCTAGCAGGGTGCCCAGCTCAGCTGTCCCTCTTTTTTTTTTTTGAAAAGTTTTATTTAATTAATTGATTTAGGATATTTTTCCATGGTTACATGATTCATGTTCTTTCCCTCCCCTCCTCCTACCCTTCTCCCATAGCCAACAAGCAATTCCCCTAGGTTTTACATGTGTCATTGATAAAGACCTATTTCCATATTATTGATAGTTGCATTAGGGTGATATCTTAGAGTCTACATTCCCAATCATATCCCCATCGACCCATGTGATCAAGCATTTGTTTTTCTTCTATGTTTCTGCTCCCACAGTTCTTTCTCTGGATGTGGATAGTGTTCTTTCTCATAAGTCCCTCAGAATTGTCCTGGATTATTGCATTTCAGTTCAGCCCATTAATCCCTCCAACTCCACAGAAAATCAAAGCTTGAGACTCTAGGTGCATTCTACTCTCTTAGGCATATGAAACACCCAACCCATTTCCCCTGGACTGAAGCCAAAGGTGCTGGCTCAAGAGAAAGCATAGATTCTAGAAGCTAGAAGTGAAAAGGAGCCTGGTTTTTTGCTGTAAAATGTTAGCTTCCATGGGCTCTTCCTATCTCCAGTGATAAGTTACAGAACAGGATATTTAAGTTCAATATAGAGGAACACCTCCTAACAGTGATCAGATGGAGTACCTAAGGAGGTAGTAGGTTTACTATGGCCGATCGTCCTTCAGAGCAGGCTGGCTAGACATAGATAGACAAGACAGACAGACAGACAGGCAGATAGATAGATAGATAGATAGATAGATATACAGACAGACAGACAGGCAGATAGATGAGAAAGAGAGAGAGAGAGAGAGAGAGAGAGAGAGAGAGAGAGAGAGAGAGAGAGAGAGAAAGAGAGAACACATACATTAAGCACTTACTATGGGGCAGGCAATGCTGTAAGAGCTTGTGATACAAAAATAACAAAACAAGATGGTTCCTATTCTCAAGAAACTTGTGTTCTAATGGGGAAATCAAAACATAAAGGGAAATTGGAAAAGGGAATGGGAAATGACAATTTTTTCAGCATTCAACTTTTCCTCTTTGTTGTGTGACCTGTGTCTGAACAAAGGATTTTTAACCTGAGGTCCAAGGATCTTTAAAGGGTCTACTATGAGTAGATTTTAGGAGGTCTTGTAAATTTAGATTGTGAAATAAATTATCTTTATTTCAATATAATTAATTTCCTTTGTGATCCTAAGTGTTTATGAATTTAAGAACATTATTCTGAGAAGAAATCCATAAGCTTCACTATATTTCCTGTCCATATAAAACCAAGATTAAGAATTCCTTGCCTTGGGAGCAGCTGGATAGCTCAGTGGATTGAGAGTCAGGCCTAGAGACAGGAGGTCCTAGGTTCAAATCCGGCCTCAGACACTTCCCAGCTGTGTGACCCTGGGCAAGTCACTTGACCCCCTTTGCTTAGCCCTCACCACTCTTCTGCCTCAGAACCAATAAACAGTATTGACTCCAAGACAAAAGGTAAGGGTTTTAAATAATAAAAAAAATTAAAATTAAAAAAAGAATTCCTTGTCTTGATTCTGGAGTAATCCAGTGATATTCACAATTCAGAGAACACACACACACACACACACACACACACACACACCTTTGTGCTCAGGGTCATTTCTCTTAGGGGATCAGCAGCTAACCATATACACAAATAGAGAGCCAAGGAAATACCCCCAAACTCCCTGACTATTATACCTGCACCACTCCTTTAAGCCCTACCCTGCTCCTATACTTTATCCAAACATTCTCACTAGTTTCCACCAAGTATCAGCTGCTTTGAAAGTACACAAGCATTTTTTTCTAGATCTTTTCCTGCTTAGATGCCCTCCTGGTATGAATAGATGTTTCAGTTAGTCAATCAGTCATGTTCAACCATACCTGTATTCCTGCCACTCCTCAGCCCCCATCTCCTATATCAACAGCATGGGTCTGAAACTATTCCTCTGAATGGATCATTGCCTGGGCAAAGGTCAATCCCAACCAATCCACTTCTGTTTATAAGTGCAAAAACCCTTACTTCCTTAAGGTTAATGGAAAGACTGGCGCTGCATCACAGGAGAGCTCCCAGTGGAAAATCAGTATGTTCTATCTATGGGATGTCAAGAGAGCTCCTAAAAGAGGGCCTTTAGCATGCTGAATGGATATCCCTTTGGAGGATTTATAGGAGGACATGGACAAAGTTTGCACAGGATGAGAAGGTATAGAAGGGATACTATTTGAACCATTGGAGGGATTACAGATTCACTGATGTAGTGAATTAGCATGTCTTCTGCTGTAGGGCTGGGAGAGAGAGAAGCTGCTTGGAATTCACAACAAATAACAACAACAAATATATATTTTTTAAACCCTTACCTTCCGTCTTGGAGTCAATACTGTGTATTGGCTCCAAGGCAGAAGAATGGTAAGGGTAGGCAATGAGGGTCAAGTGACTTGCCCAGGGTCACACAGCTGGGAAGTGTCTGAGGCCAGATTTGAACCCAGGACCTCCCGTCTCTAGGCCTGGCTTTCAATCCACTGAGCTACCCAGCTGCCCCCTCAACAAATATTCTTTTAAAAAGATAAAGAAAACTTTTAAAAAAGAATAAGCATTGGTCTCAGACACTTCCTAGTTGTGTGACCCTGGGCAAGTCACTTGACCCCCATTGCCTAGCCCTTACCACTTGGAACCAAGGAACAGTATTGATTCTAAGACAGAAGGTAAGGGTTTAAAAAAAAAGAAAAGAATAAACATGCAAACATAGATATGGCACAGATTCTAAACTCATCCCATGCCAAGTGGAGTGGGAAACAAGAAGAATCCATTTTGTCTGAATTACCTACTGCACAAATGAGAGAAATATAAACCTGGATAAGTAGCCTGGGGATAAATTATGGATGGCCTTGAATGTCAGGAGCAGGTATTTATACTTTATTCACTAAGCAATAGGGGGTTATTGAAGATTTTTTTTAAAGTAGAGGAATGATATGATTATAATAATAAATGTTTTTGCATGGACCTGTGACTTTAGTAATTTAGCAAGCTTCTTATAAGGAACTCCCTTTATCAATGCAGATCAGCACCTTTGAAAAAGTCTTGTTCAGGGTTACTCAACCAGCTTGTCTTCCCTATGCATCCTATGATAAGGGAAAACTTTGTATGTACTCCTAATCCCTGCTTAGCAGCCAGTCAAAAGTCCTGTTTATTTGATTATTGTCCTTCATACTTGAAGAGGACCAATAATAATCATTGGTGATGTATTTTGACATCTGCATAAATTGGATTTAAGTGAGGCAGAGTTGCACAATGTCATCAGTCTCACTGTCTCTTCCAGAGCCACCCAAGTCCAGTGGCCAGACAAACTAGCAATAGATTGGGATTGTAAAGATAGGATTAACTCTCCCCTTGTCTATTTTTAGCTAATCAAATCAAGAAATTAAAGTACCCCTACTTACCATTAAGTCACTTACTAGAGTAAGCTCACACCTCCAAAGGCCACTGCCTACCCCACCCAGGACAGTGCTAGGCAAATTGAAAGACTGCAATTGGTTTCTGGGAAGAAGGAGGAGTGACTGGAAGTGATGAGGAAAAAGGAGCATGAAAGAAGAGACCAGCATGGCCTAGGTATCATCATTCCTTTCCTGGAGTTTGGAGTGAGTGGCTGAGATTCATGCCTTGGCTTTGGAGGAGGCTGCATTGGTGGGACTCTGGTTGAAGATATAACAGGGACTTCTGGCTAAGGATTACCGGGAAATCCATGTGAAGATAGGGACTTGGGGAAGCCCCTGCTGGGGCAGAGCCAGACTTCACCAGAGAAGGGCTGGTAGGCTTGGTTGGAATCTGTCTCTATCTACATTTTACACTTTCACTCTTTCTACCTCTTTGTAAATAAAAACTGCTAAAAGTTATTTTGACTTAAGCTATAATATTTTAAAATTGACAACTACAATATTACTTTATAATTCTCTTATAGAGTCAAAAAACTTAAATTTAAATCTTACAGGATGTAGTAGATGATCTTAGTGTCTTCTCTGTTTGACCAAACTAAGCTCTCACCAGTACCCATTTCCACACACTGGATAGCCACTGGAACAAATTGTTCCTATTTATTTACTACATAGTTATCTAACGAAACATTCCATGCTTCCATTGTGCATTATCATGAATTTCTAGAGAGATTCACCAAATCTCCCAGTATGGTTTAGCAGCAGGCAGAACCTACTAGGCATTCTTCAAAATTCAAGCACATTGCTCCCATTAGCCATCCCTCTTCTTCCAGCACTTGAACCTCTAGCCAGAAATTCTCATTCTATCTTTGGAACTCTCGGACCTATTCACAGTCAGCTTCTATACTCCTCATATTCTAGCTCCTTCTCTAACTCTTTGTGTCTGTTATCTTCTTTCTCCTCATATGGAACCTGAAGGTTGGGATTATGCCTTAGTAAAGGCTCTAGCACAGTGTTTTGCACAGGGGAGGTACCTACTGGTTAATATGAATGAAAGAAAAAGAGGGGAGTCATTCCATGTTCCATGTGCTAAGGCTCCTTCCAGCTGTAACATCCTGTGGTTTTCTGACTCTTGGAGCTCAATGACCTTGACTTCAACAATAATGCTGTGTTTACTTTCTGGAATTATTGAGCTGTGGAGCAGGCACAAGCTGCACAGCAAGCTTTGGCTTGGGGAAACATTCCCACCCTCACCTGGAGTGAAATGAGCATCTGTGCTCTCATTCATCATAAATTATTTAGCCTGCTGTTTACTTTCACATTATTTTCCTTCCCTTTTCATATACTCTTGCTGCCCAGGTTGGGTCTCTGCCACTGGATGATGCTTATTGTCCCATTTATGTTATTTGAAGATACCACCCTGGATTCTCCTATCTGTATAATGCTACCAGGAAGATCTGATGCTAGCTTAAGTGGTCCTCCAAGCATGTCAGGCAAGGAGCTTTCATGCTAATACTTTAAGATTTCATTTTCCCTTGTTTTTCTCAATATGGCAATTCAGCAAATGGTGCAGAATGCCAGATCTCCATGCCTCCTCATGGTATTCATTTTTTTAGTCATAAGTCTCCCATAAGTCCTTCTTGATTCTAGTACCTTCCTTCTGTTAATTCTTTCCTATTTATTCTGTATATAGCTTGCTTTGCATACACGTATATTTTTTCATGAAAGAATCCATAGATCAACTCCTGCAACACATCCTCAAATGACAACTCCCAGGAATGTTATAGCCAAGTTCAAGACTTTCCAGGTCTAGAAGAAAATACCGCAAGCAGCCAGAAAGAAACAATTCAAATATCATGGAGCCTCAGCCAGGATTACACAGGATCTGGGAGCTTCCACATCACCTACCCATCAAAACTGACTATTCTTTCAGGGGAAAGTATGATAAATTTAATAAAATATAGATTTCCAAGCATTCCTGAAGAAAAAACCAGACTTAAACAGAAAATTTGGTGTTTAAGTCTGGATTCTTTCAATTTCTATTTTACCCTCTTTTTCAAGAATATCAGGGCAGTTTTGTAATATGATGTGTAGACTTTTTTTTTTTTTTGTCATGACTTTCAGTTAGTTCAATGTTCTTAAATTGTCTCTCCTAGACCTATTTTCCAGGTCATTTGTTTTTCCAGTGGGATATTTCATATTTTCTTCTTTTTTCATTCTTTTGATTTTATTTTATTGCTTCTTGATATCTTATGAGGTCATTAGCTTCTATTTGCCCAATTCTAATTTTTAAAGACTGATTTTCTTCAATGACCTTTTGATTCTCCTTTTTCATTTGGTCCATTCTACTTTTCATGACATTCTTTTCTTTTTTTTTTTTAACCCTTAACTTCTGTGTATTGGCTCGTAGGTGGAAGAGTGGTAAGGGTGGGCAATGGGGGTCAAGTGACTTGCCCAGGGTCACACAGCTGTGAAGTGTCTGAGGCTGGATTTGAACCTAGGACCTCTCATCTCTAGGCCTGACTCTCAATCCAGTGAGCTACCCAGCTGCCCCGACACTCTTTTCTTCATTGGATATTTTTGTCTCTTTTTCTAGTAGGTCAATTCTTTTTTTAAAAGAAAAAAACTTTTTTTCATTGGATTTTTGTGCCTCTATTTCTGGTTGACCAATTTTTCTTTTTTAAGCTATTATTTTCTTTTTGCATTACTTTTATTTCTTTTTCCCATTTTTCTTTGACCTGTATTATTTGATTTTTTAATTCCTTTTTGAGTTCTTCCAGAGCTTGAGACTAATTCCCATTTTTTTGGAAGTTTTGCATATAGTTGCTTGGATCTCACCATTCCTTGTTGGTTCTGTTCTTTGCTCTTTGTCTCCTTAGACATTTTTGAGCATTAAGTGTTTTTTTTTGCTGTTTGCTCATCTTTCCAGCCTTTTTTGCCTATGGACTGGGAATTCTGAAAGTTGATGATTCTGCCTTCTCTTCCAGGGTTTGGCACTGTGAACCATTTTGCCTGGGGCTAGATCTTACCACAGCAGTGCAGGCTTGAAAGAGCCCAGCACTATGGACTTCCAGGCCTCACTGCAGGACGGTGCCAGGGTCTAGGATTCTAAGAGGTGGGTCTGAGTTGCTCTTTTGTTGGTGTAGCCAACACCAGGGGATTACGAAGTTAGCCAATACCCAGTTGTGGTATTTGGTGCAGTAAGTGGGGGATGGTTGGCTATAGAGGAACCTAAGACAAATTAGACTCACTGAGGAAAAACAGCCATAAAAGACATGCTTGTGAATTTGCCTAGGATTTCATGGCAAGGCTGGATCTCAATATAACAGCTCAAAATTATTGTCTAGCTAAAACTCAGATAAATACATCTAAAAGCTTCCTTCATAACAATCCTTGAGTTGTTCATTATTTTGGTGACCAAAGAAGCCTTTGTAATGTCATGACTAAATGACCCAGACTCTTTCCCCTGTTTCCTGTAAACCCCCAAGTTACTGTCAATATTCCTCAATTGCTTGGGTTTCTAGAAGTGCCCTAGAAATGTTTTGAGTAAAGTCTTTTCATAAACAATATTCTGTGAGAAAGTTACACCTCTTAAAAATGATGTAATAGTAAGTACTCTACTCTCTATAAAAATCTCTCTTTGTCATAATTTAAACAGAGATCATGCATCCCCTGTCTGGCCCTTGCTTTTTCAGAACCCTGGCACTCAACATAGTCCCTGTAACAGTTGACCAGCACTCCTCTGTGTGCAGTTTTGCTTCCTTATCCCCCTTATCCTATTAAGATCACCTCTCTCTGCCTACTTTTCAAGTTATGTTCAGCAGGCGAACCCCCTCACTCTGTTTTGCTGTTGGTTTTTGACTCCTGTTTCAAAGATTGGTTTGGAAGGATTGTCAGAGTGATTTCATCTTTTGCTGCTACTAGGTCACTATATTGGTTCTGCCCTACCTTGTAACTGATGAGTTCAAGAAGATCTGTCTTCACAAAAGCTCTGAGATACAGATTTAGGTTTTTACCAGGAGCAAACACTGGGCTATTTTTTTCTTTTTTTCCTTGAGAACGTTGCTTCTTGGGGCAGCTAGGTGGCTCAGTGGATAGATAGCCAGGACTGGAGATTAGAAGTCCTAGGTTTAAATCTGGCCTCAGACACTTTCCAGTTATGTGACCCTGGGCAAGTCACTTAATTCCAGTTGCCCAGCCCTTACCACTCTTCTACCTTGGAACTGATATTTAGTATTGATTCCAAGAGAGAACATAAGGCTTAAAAAAAAATAAAACAATACTTCTCCAATATGTTGCCAACTTTGAAAAGGTTCTTGGCTCTATAGGAGAAAAGGCTCTTGGCTCTCCCTGTAAATTAAGGAAAGCATGCTAGATTTATTATATAGCCTCTAATAATAATAATAATCAGCAGTGTGCTAGTAAATGTTTAATAACTGGTTCTCCACCCAAAAAAGTATACATAATATATTTTAAAATTTAATCTGCATCATTAATATTTTCTCCATCACTTTCTTAAGTCTAAGCAAGCAAGAAAACAATAAATCAACACCTAATTTATAGCATTTGCCAATTTCTGAGATGTATATGTTTACTTAAAAAAATTAACTATCAGTTCTTGCAAGCCCATACAAAATGTCTCCAGCACAGTCCTGCTTTTTAAAAAATTATTATCATTAATTGACATTATGGAGCACATTAATGTTTACAAAGTGCTTTACATCTAGTAACTTGCTTGATCTTCACAACATGATGAGGTGAATCATACAAGTGTTCCCACTTTATAGATAAGAAAAAAGAGGCTAAAAGAGTTTCACAGTATTGCTTTTGATGGGTTCAAATTCAGATCTCTGCTGACTTCAAATTCCAAGTTCTAAGTTTATGGAGAAAAAAATTTATAGATTCAATCAGAAATTGAAGCTTCTGGTACCATCTCTTTCCCTATAGGTAAAAGGACTTTAATAAGTCCTTTAATTTCTTTCTTTCTTTTTTTCCCCCCTAAACCCTTACTTCCAACTTGGAATAAATACTAGGTATTGGTTCCAAGGCAGAAGAGTGGACAGGGCTAGACAATGGGGTTAAGTGACAGAATCATACAGCTAGGAAGAGTCTGAGGGCAGATTTGAACCTAAGACTTCCTATGTCTATTCCTGGCTGTCACTCTACTAAGCCACCTAGCTGTCTTTTAATTTCTGTGGGCTTCAGTTTCTTTACTTGTAAAATAAGGGGATTGACTAGATGATCTTTCACTTTCTTTCCTGCTGTAACAAAATATGAATCTATGATTTTCTAGCTTTGGCTCTCTTTATGAGATAATAACAGCTTTGAAACTATTCTATCACTCACATGATCTGAACATCTTTCCTGGCTGCAAATGCTAAAATTCCCATGAGCCTATAGCAATAAGATGGCTCTTTGGTGAACCTGGCCAAGGCAAATCTTTTCTTAATCTCTTAAACTGTTTTCTGGTGTTTAAAACCACAAATTGAAAGATACTTTAGAAACATTCTTCAAGGGTGGCAGAAAACACCCACTAATTGAGGCTGAGTGCTCCTGGTGGAAGTACCCTTTTATACCAGTTCTTGAAGATCTGTTCTTGGTCTCCAAGTTCAGATCTGGGTATTTGGTAAGATGTGGCTGTTTTGGAGGGGTGGGCAATAAAGTTTTTAGAACGGTCTGTAACCCGTTTCTTATGACCTGCAAAGGTAGGCAGAGTGAAGAGGGTCCTGGACTTAGATTCAAGAAGTTCTGGGTCCATATATCAACTCTGACCATATTCAGAAATGAACTCAGAGAGGAAATGCTTTGTAGTAGCTGCTTTAAGATTGAGCCCACTCTTACTTGGAGACAGGAGGACTTGGGTTCAATCCTCATGACACTTCCTAGCTGTGAGACTGTGGGTGAGTCACTTAATTCCAATAGCCTAGACCTTGCTGTTCCTCTGTCTTAGAATTGATACTAAGACAGGTTAAAGGTTTTTGTTTTTTTTTAAACAGTTGGTCAATGTCAGAGCTGACATTCAAACCCATAACTTCTGATCCAAGTCCAACATTCTTTCTACCATCCAATGCTACCTCTCAACTACTGCAACACTTTTTTTTTTCATCCTTATTTTCTGTCCTAGTAACAACTTTAAGACAGAATGGCAAGGGCCAGGCAAACAGAGGTTAAGTGATTTGCCCAGGATCACACAGCGAGGAAGTATCTTGAACCCAGGTTCTTCTTGATTCCAGGACTGTCTCTGCCACCTAGCTACCTCCTACTGCAAAACTTTTTGTATCTGTCCCTTCTTTTCTACTTCTATCGTTGCTACCTTAGTTCATATTCCTCATTTGAACTATTCGGATAGCTTCCTAACTGGTCTTCCTGCCTCTCTTTTAACTTCTCCAGTTTATTCTTTGAATTCTGCCAGGATCATCTTTCTAATTCTGCTATGATTGTGTCATTTTTCTATTCAAATATGGCTCATCACTGCCTGTTGAATAAATTATACCCTCCTTAGTGTAGCATTCAAGGGAATCTGCAATCTGGTTCTTACCTACCTTTCTGGCCTCCTCAATGTCACCTATTCTCATCCTGTCTGCTCATGTCTCTGTGACTTCACTCTTACGGGTCCCCATAACTGGAATTTTGCCATGTCTTCCTCATTGAAGCAGAGTTATATAGTGGAAAAAGCATTGAATTTGGAGTCAAAGGTCCTGGATTAAAATCCTGCCACTGACACTATCTTCGTGAACTTTGGCAAGTCACTAACCTCTCAAGGCCTCAGTTTCCTTATCTATAAAATAAGACATTTGGACCAGATGATGACCTTTCCAGCTATTAAGCTATGAGCCTACATGATTCCACAACTAAACCTTATCTTCTCCAGATTGAACATACCTACTTCCTTCAACTAAACCTCATTAGTTTTCTCTCTATCCTGGTTGCCCTCTTCTGGATACACTCTGGTTTATCAATGTCTTTACTAAAATGTGGCACTCTGAAACAAGTACAGGGCTAGCTAGACATGTGTCCTGAATAAGACAAAGGGTAGTGGGACTACCGTGTCCTTCATTTAGCATGACTCTTATACAAGAGATATTCATTAAGACTATTCCACATTACATGGCTTAGGGGCCCTCCCTTTGTGCCAGAGAAGTTTGAATGTTTTCTTTTTCTTTTATAGGGTGTTTATAGTACCTTATTGTAAAATTTTGGCTAATATTTGTCAATATGATAATATTATAAAATTTTGTGCATTTCTGAGTTTCTAAATATCGCCTATGTTGTCTGTTGGCCTTTGTGTATTGTCTGGCTTCTGCAAAACTCCCCCAAAATTCCCATTTAATTTTTCATGCCAACTGACAATATATCAAAACCATGATGAGGAAAGTGGTAATGTGGAAGGGATAACTGTACTCTCTATGTAAAATCCCCTCTTCTTTCTTTCTTTCTTTCTTTCTTTCTTTCTTTCTTTCTTTCTTTCTTTCTTTCTTTCTTTCTTTCTTTCTTCCTTCCTTCCTTCCTTCCTTCCTTCCTTCCTTCCTTCCTTCCTTCCTTCCTTCCTTCCTTCCTTTCTTTCTTTCTTTCTTTCTTTCTTTCTTTCTTTCTTTCTTTCTTTCTTTCTTTCTTTCTTTCTTTCTTTCTTTCTTTCCTTCCCCTTTTCAGTCAGACCCTTACCTTTCCTCTTAGAATCATTAATGTATATTGGTTTCCAGGCAAAAGAACAGTAAGGGCTAGACAATGGGGTTAAGTGACTTGCCCAGGATTACATAACTAGTAAATATCCTGCTTCCAAGTGCTAGGCCTTGATATTTAAAGACAACTATCACATCTTTCCTTGGCAGATACTTCTCTAGTTTAAATGTCCCTATAATATTCATCCAATCTGCAGATAACATCATTTCCAGGCATCTCACTGCCCTGGACCTGGTCTCCTCTAGTTGTACTCCAAGTTGTCAGTCCCTTTTCTATAATGTGGCCAGTACTGATCACAAACTCCAAATATATTGAAAAAACATTTACAAAAGATCTTTAATTTTCGAAAAAGGATACAAAATTGTCTCTCACCTTAAGGAGCTTATAGTCTACTCAGAGAGATAAGCTATATACAACAGTATTATAATACAAAACAGTATATAAAAAAGTAAATAGGGGAGGGGGTATATTAGATTAGGGATGGAGTAGGGGCAGGGAAAGCTTCATGGATATAGTTCTGGAATTGTCCCTTGAAGAAGAACTAAATTTTTAACAAGTAGAAATGGGGATGATGGTGGATGGAGATATTGTTCTACTTACATGGGCTGGCACGAACAAATCCCATAGAGGCAGAAAAGGTTGGGACAAGTTCAGGGAACAGTGAGTAGTTCTGTCTGGCAGGAACAGTATATGAGGGGGAGTAGTGTGAGATAGTGTTAGAGAGTGATACTGGAATCAGATTGGATGGTGGGTGACTGCCAATGCTGGGTTAAGGAGTTTGGCCTTTCATTGCATTATAGAATCCCAGAACTAGAAGGAACCTTGGAAAATCAAGTCTTGTGCCCCATAATCATTTGGGGTCCTGGTAATATAAAACTCCCACACAAAGCCCTGGTATTTGGAGGGGGGAAGAGAGGAAGGAAGGAAGGTTAGGAGGAGAGGAAGCATTTATTAAGCACTTACTCTGTACCAGACTCCGTCCTAAGTATTTTATAAATATTATCTAATTTGATCCCATTAAAAGACTAAATTCTCATTCCAGAAGTCCTCTTCTCTAGAGATCACAGGCTCAGAGAATCCTATATAATCTCTAGTTCTAGGTTGGGCTAGCAGCTGTCACTAACTCCCTAAGTTTTCATGCCCCATGCATAAATGAAAAGGACATTAGACTTTGAGTGCAAGTCACCTCTCCCCAATCCCTCAGCCTCAATTTCCTTCATCTCCAAATGGGAATAATAGCCCTGGCATGGTGGACCAAGGAAAACTCAACTGGCTCACTGTGCTTAGACCTGTGATCTGGAAGGGGTTGACTGTATGGGGGTAGAGGCAGAATAAGGAAGTGTACTAGGCACAATATTCAAAGTCTTTGAGTGTTATCTTCAGTCTGAAAAGGAAGAGAAAGGGGGAAAAAAAGAGTACAACAGCCTTGTTCTAAAAATGTTCCAAACCACAGGAAACGCTTAGATGTGTGGTATTTTTCTTTTTTTCCCCCTTATCCTTTTCTTTCTTCTCCTTTTTCTTTTTTTTTTAACAGTAAAATTTCATCAAATAGCCTCAGACATTAGCTAATCATTTCCTGAAGAAATGGACTCTATGACCAGAATAACAGAGCACTAGATCTAATGAGATTTTCAGAAAAGATCAGGAATCTTTCAGAGGACTAGCAATAGAATCACATGGATGAGTTGGAGAAAGGGGGAAAAAGAAAATAATAACTAAGTCTCCCTGAACTTTATCAGAGTTTAAAAGCACTCTGTCTTTAAAGCAGGAACCTGCCTTCAGTCGGTGGCAAGGGGATCTGGCTAATGCCACTTCTCTAAGAGAATCAGGGTTAGGGGGTAAGTGGAGATAATAGATTGAGACCAGAATTTTAAGCTTGTATAACTTGGTGGGGAAGAATGGTGATGCCCTCTGGATTTCAAGAAAAGGAAGGGCACTGGCTAAAAGTAGAGGGGTAGGCTAAATTGGGGACATGGTGGAATGGATCCAGGGCAATTCCCAAAGTCTTTCTCTCTCTGCTTTCCCACACCCACAGAAAGGTCACAGGAGACTTGTTTTAAAATTATTTCTCTGGTTGGAGAATGATTGGGGTGGGGGTTGATGTCCTGCTGGTGGTGATGGGGTAGATTAGAGAAGGGAAAAGCAAAAAAAGAAACCTCGAACCGTATCAATATATTTGTATGAACCCAGAAGAAATTTGGGGATTCCAGGAAAGTATGTCTTTGATTATTACTTTAGTCAATATAAATTTGGGACTACACACAGTATATAACTATCTTTGGCCTCTGCCCTCCAGGAAACTTCTGTTTTAAAAGTTGACAAGACAGCTGAGCACATACAGTTATGGGCATTTTGCCCAAAGCTTCACCCACCCACACACCTCCTCTGTCCCCCTTATGCCTCCCAGAGTTCCTCTAACTCCACCAAAAGTGCTTTTTCATCTCTTTCTATTGCTGCAGTCTGGGGTTTCACTTTTCTTTTGCCTTTCCAATTCTTGGTTCCACTGCTAGAGGAAAGATGGAAATAGGTACAGGGAGGTAAGAGCCATGGCAAAGGAACTGGAAAAGGCAAAGAGGCTATAATAATAATACTAATAATGAAAATAATAATAACTAGATAGCATTTTACATCTATTATCTCACTTGATAACCCTTTGGATAATCAAGGCTACTAATATTAGATTCCTTCAATTGAATTTATTAAACTCTTACAATGTGCTAGGAATCAGGAATACAAAAACAATTATAGTGAAGATCTTGCTCTCAAGGAGACAATTATTTAATAAGAGGAAAGGACATAAATCTAAATAACTGTGATACAAAGGAGAGAGAGAGATTAAGTCCCTAGGAGACAGGTGGGCTAGGATTACGAGAAATGTGAAGAAGGAACATCTCCATCTAGAAAGGTCAGGGAAGGCTTCACTGAAGAGGTGGCATCCAAGAAGGGAAGAATGGAAGAAAGGACTTCAACAGGCAGTGTTTGGGGGTTATCATAGATAGAATAAGGCAGGGCAAGAATGGGGGACAGAAAATGGATCTACTGGAATAGAGATCATATAGAGGGGAGAATGATGAGATAAATATGGAGACATGTAGGCTGGACCCAACTTGGTGAGGGTCTTTCAGTGTCAAGATCAGCAGTTTATACTTTATTCAATAGGCTTTGGGGCAAGACAGAACATTAAATAGAGGAATGGCATGATCAGAGTGCCCGATATCTTTGTTCCATCTTTAATAGTGAGACAGATGGTTTAGGGTACCGGCTGCTCAGACGGTGGCAAGGCAGAATGAAAGCCCTACCTAGGGTGGGGTGATTAGGACTTTGTATCAGAATGCTGGCATCTGGAAGGGAGAGCAGAAGTCTGAATCCTCTTCCTGGTGGCCTGCCTTTCACCCTGAGGATTTCCACCTTCTCTTGCCACAGGGTCCAGTTTTTTGTTTTTTTTTGACTCTCTCCTCTGCCCTCCGCCTCTTCCTGGGTGTTACCCAGTTGAACTGCATTTGACCAGAGATTGTATTTCCTACGTCCTCCCCACTCTGCCTTGGTTCAGCTGCATTTGGCCAGAGCACCAGAATTCTGAGTTACGGGTCTCAATACAATCACAAAATCTTAAGAGCCTGGAGGAAATTTAAAGATCATCTAGCTTAGGTCTAGCTTAAGCTCCTCCCCAATATAGCAATCTCATCTTCAGCTCGATTTTCTACAACCTCACTGAGCTTTGAAGTGATTTCTTTCCCTCATCTGATCTTTGGGCTTATACACTTGTCACAGTCAAATCGATATTGTGGTTATCTGTATACTCGGCTTATCTCCCCTTACTAGACTATAAAATCCCTGAGAGCAAAGTCTATGTTTAAAATATTGCTCTCGGCATATATAGTAGGTGCTTAATAAATGTTTAATGAACGAATAAACGAAAATTATAGGAGAGGGAAAATACATGTTAAAAGTTAAGGATACATACGTACGGAACCTTTAGGTTGAGTAGGGAAGAACCTCGTGCTCAATGCCTGTCCAGCTTCCTGCTTGGGTAGAGGAGAGGAGCTGTTTGTAGTTGTTGTCATACCACCCAATGAACTTTTGGGGAATGACTCTGGGATGGGACTCTGATGCTTTGTGGGGACAGCAGAGGGCAAGTTCTGGCTTTGGAGAGTAGAGTGGCTCCTGGTAATAGGAATTATTATCTAAAGAAATTCTATGTTTCTTGTTCCTAAAAATCCCCAAAGGCTTCTAGATGGTACCATTTTAAAAGATAAACAGCAAAATGGTTGCAGTCCTCATCAAAAAGATTCTTTGGGGTTTGTGGGGGAGGCTACATTCTTGAAAATAGAACATAGGGCTCTTAGAAAGGGGAATGAAGGAAAGGCTACTGAAACATGTATTGTTTGAAGCAATAAAAGCTGTTTGTTTTCTGTTAGATTTGTAAAATCAGTTGCTCTGGGAGATTCATGACGGTCCTTTCAATTCTATTGAGCTCAAAGCCTATTCTTCCTCTTTGTCCAACACTGGGGTTGGCCTATTGAGAGGGATACAAAAGAAATAGATGACTAGTTTCCTTTGGGGGAAAATTCTAGGTAGGCAGGGATAAAGTACGAAAGTACCAAAATGAACAGTAAAGAGTATTGTACTATAAAAACTGTTATGAGAAATTAGTAAGCAGAATGATCAATGAGTTGGAGACATGGAGGATTAGCTGGGTGGCAGCAGTTCATAAATGAGGTGGGACTTGAAGCTGGGTCTTGAAAGACAGGTTGACGTTTTTGTAGAGAGCAAACTAGAGGGAGCAGGGAATTCCCAGCAAAAGGAATGGATGGATAATAACTGACTCCCTGAAAAAGCACTGTGCATGTTTTAAGTTTAATCTATATTATTTACATTTTTCCATCACTTTTCTTACATCCAGGCAGTCAGTGAAACGATAAATCCCTGATTTAAGTTTGCTGATTTCTGAGATGTAGATGTCAACCTGGAAAAACACAGAACCACTAATGTAGTCAGCAAAACTAAATCTTTAATCAGGAAAGAGACAGGTCCTTGATAGTTGGCCATCACACAGAGCCAAGCACTTAATACCATACAGAGTCGAACCCTGGGGGCTCTGGGGACAGTGTCTCTGAGAGGATCACTGCTTGAGATGATTCTCCAAAGAATAATAAAACATAGTGATATTATATACCTTTTGGGGAATTAAGCACAGCAAACATACACTGACAAGTTGTAAGCAGGCTTGGGAAAGAGGCTGCAGGCAGTAGCTGGGGTATTAGCGAATGGTCTACTAATAATGGATACTAAAAGGATGGTTCCTGCCCAGGTGCTGGTCTTCTTGGGAATGGGTCTCTGATACAAGCATGGAAACTTCTAAGACAAAAAGGGCGACTGAGCATTTGAGCATTTCTATTACTCCAATTCAGGACACTTTGGCTTGGAGATCCCTTATTTAGTCTAAGACAAAGTCAGTTTGAGGCTTCCCTTAAAGGCAAGTTCTCAAGGGAAATGGACAAACTTGGGGCTTCCAGAATTCATGATGACAATGTTCACACTGAAAAATTAACCATCCCAGAGAGCCACTTTGAGCTGGCTCCAACACACTCTTGAAACTGTCCCAGTAGCAGAGGAACTGGGATTTGGAGAAGCCTTGGGTATCAATCACAATCAAATCAGTGGGAATCAAATACAGTAATTGAAATGGAACTGTTTTCCACATCAGAATTTAAACCTAACAGTTAAATAAGACAAGGGCTATTCTGTCTCATAGAGTTAGAGACACATTTATCCAGAATTGTCATGGATTCACTGAAGTGTTCCAGAGAAGCAGATTTTCCACACAGCTGAAGCACCAAAATTTTTTGTTTCTTCAGTTTAGTCATTTTGAATGGAAATCGTTCTTAAACGTATTATCCACTTCTTTGCCATTTTAAAGGAGGGAATACACACTTCTGGGTGAGTTGGGGACATCATTAGAAATATCCAGAATTTTGCTTTCCAGCAATACATTTCCACTGATCTAGAGTTTCTCCTTCTCCATTCTCAAAGACCAATTCTATTGTCATTGCTTACTTCCTACCACTTCCTGACCCCTCCTCCCTTCTAGTTTCTTATTTCTAATCTAGCCCAGAAGTGGGGAAAGCAGATTAAGAGCAATAAGGACTTGGTTGTAATGTTAGACTTCCCATTTACTTGCTATGATACCTTGGACAAATTACCACCCTCTCCTTGGCCTTAATTTCCTGGGAAGTGAGAGGATTGGATTAGATCAGGAGTTCTTAACGTCAGGTCCTCAGAGCTATTATTTATAATATTTTTGTAACTGTAATTCAATAACATTAGTTTCTTTAATAATTCTGTGTATTTTACTTCATTTAAAAACATTTTACTGAGAAGGAAGTTAGAGGCTTCATCAGACTGCCCAAGGTGACCATGATACAAAAGAGGTTAAGAACTGTTGGACTAGATGATCCCAAAGGTCCATTCCAGTGACTGATCTTTTAAAGAATTGTGTTTCAAAATAAAAACCCATGAAACACTGGAATGTTGAATGGAGGGCCCTAGCAGTGAGTTCAGGGGCTCTATGATGTCCAAAGGCCCACTCAGGTGGATGGCTATATTTTTTCGGGGCTGAGATGACTAGAAGTTTGACCTCCAGGTAAATGTGGAATTACTGCTGATTTCTGTTAACCTCAGATCAGGTAGGTGACTAGAGTCACAACATTATTTATTGTGAAGCAAAGTATTTAACTTGTTTTTAAATGACTAATATAAGGGTAGTGGTCATCTGGACTTGTATTAAATAATTAAAGTGGCCACGTGAATTTGTGGCATGGTGTCCTATAGTACACATTAATTCTTTTGTTTAAAGTATGATAAAACTCACATTTATAACTCTTCATTTTTCTTTGGAAAAGGATGTTGGATTCTTTGATTATGTCAGTGCCTAGTATTTCTTTGAGATGGCTTCTAAGGTCTTCCATTGTAGAAAGAAGAATCTTCCTAGAGCTTTCCTGGAATAAGGGTGAAATCAGTGGATTCTGTGAAGTGTATCTATTGTACACCTTTGATTCATGGAGGTCTGGGCTTTATGGTCCCACACTAATTGGAGTGGGGGTGATGGAATGATTTCATGAGAATTCCTGGTGATTCCCCACCCTTAACACTAAGATAGACTGGCTAATTTCGCCAGACTAACGCTAAACTTCATTTTAATATAGTTTGACAGTCTTGTGGAGTCATCATACAAATTAGGAGTGATGAAGGAGGGATTCCGGAGTAAATTACCTGTCTGGTGACTCATAATGAGTTTCACTGGTACTCAAAGTTCAAGTTGTTCATCAGGTTCTGCCCCTCCCTTCCAGTGGCAGGACAATATATGTGAGTAATCCTGGAATTGGCTAAATGATCATAGAAGAGATCCTAACAGAGAGAAAATGTGTTGGAACTGGGGTATGCCTGACTGATTCTCCATCACTAGGGTAGCATTCCTGGCCTGTGCCCTTACCAAGTGAAAGGGTTGGGGCAGGAGCTTCGGAGGGAATGATGAGATCCCTTTGAATATAAAAGGTGGGTGAGAAAGAGAAGGATCACAGAATAACAGTGAGAACAATAATAAAAGTGTATTTTTATATACAAAAATGCTATTTCTGATCTACTATCAGTAGGACATTTGCTGTGAGTAGCTTTTAATAATAGTTTGCATTTTTATATGCTAAAATGGTGGTCTTAAGCATACACACATATACATACACAAACATGGAGGTTAATATCAGTATCATTATTCCTATTTTATGGGAATATGTGATTTTAGCATAGGGCACCCCTGCGATGTGAATTCCTTCTTAGGCAGCTGTCCATGTGAGGCTCACAGAATGTTAAGTGACTTGCCCAGGATCACATAGCTAGTAAGTGTAAGAAAGGGGATTTGAATTCAGTTCTTGAATCCAAGTCCACTACCATCCATTGCATCTATTCCTATTTTGCAGGGGAGAAAATTGAGGCTCAGAGAAATAAAAAGAAATGGCTTGCACAAAATCATTCTTCTAAGTAAATGATTAAGTGAAAACATAAATTTGAGAGTCTTTTTGTTATAAAGTCCAGTGTTTTTTTTTCCCCCACCACATGTGAAAATATGTTTTCCAAGCCATTCATGCTCTTTGGCCTTGTGAAGATTTGAAAAATGAAGACCATATATAATATGGGGGCCAAGGAATACTTTGTGTGTTAACTGGAATATTCAAAAATAAAATCCATGCCCTTGGGCTTGTAAACATCAAAGTCTATTTAGTAGAGCTTGCCAGATCAGATGTGGCTTGATGCTTTTTATAATGTGCATCTCTGATTATGGAAGAAAATACAACTGATTGGAAGATTATTCAGAATTCATAAATAAAGTTTATATCAAGAAGACAAAGGGCCTATAATCAACTTCTCAACTTAAGGTAAAAAAATATAGAGATAGATAGATAGATTAAATACAGTAGAAGTGCTCTAAGTATATGGTTTTGAGGAAGGTGGGGTACATGGTTACTGTTCACTATTCTTGGTACTGGAAGAAGTCTTTCCTTTCATGCTTCAGCTTCTGTTTTTTGTTTGTTTTTAAACCCTTACCTTCCGTCTTGGAGTCAATACTGTGTATTGGCTCCAAGGCAGAAGAGTGGTAAGGGCTAGGCAATGGGGGTCAAGTGACTTGCCCAGGGTCACACAGCTGGGAAGTGTCTGAGGCCTGATTTGAACCTAGGACCTCCCGTCTCTAGGCCTGGCTCTCACTCCACTGAGCTACCCAGCTGCCCCCCCTTCAGCTTCTGTTAAGAGTATTAGGAGCCAGAAAACCTGACCTGGTGATACTATATCCAGAAAAATCTTTTTCTCTTTCCAAGATGTTGTTTGCTTAACAGTTAAGCAACAGTTAAGCCTTAACTCTAGATTAAGGAGATTGGAAGAGATGCTCTCAAAGGTCCCTTTAGGAACTAATTTTCTATAACTATATATATACAGGATCATAGATTTAGACCTGGAAGAAGGCCTGTAAGAACATCTAATTTACCCTGAGGAAACTAAGGTCTGAAGAGATTAAATGACTTTCCCCAAATCACAAGCTGGTTAATAGAAAAAACAGGACTTAGAGTGAGATTCTGTGACTATTCTATGAATAAAAGATCTTTTCTAGCTCTGACTTTTAAAAAAATTAAATGTAATTATATGAAATTTTTTTTCCATTTCCCTTATCTCCCCTCCTTTGATAGGGGTGGCAGTGAAGAAAAAGAAAGAGAACTACTTGTCAAATATGCATAATCTACCAAAACAAATTTCCACTTTGGCTAAATTCAAAAAAATATATACTTATCAATCTACAGCCTGAATTCATCATTTCTTTCTCAGTATGTGGGTATCATGTTTCATCACGGGTCCCCTTGAATCACTGTGGGTCATTTTGCTGATCAAAACTTGTATCTTTTGGGCAGCTGGGTAGCTCAGTGGAGTGAGAGTCAGGCCTAGAGACAGGAGGTCCTGGGTTCAAACCCGGCCTCAGCCACTTCCTAGCTGTGTGACCCTGGGCAAGTCACTTGACCCCCATTGCCCACCCTTACCAATCTTCCACCTATGAGACAATACACCGAAGTTAAGGGTTTAAAAACAAAACAAAATAAAAACAAAACTTGTATCTTTTTAAATTATCTGTACAGTATCTTTACTGAAAAGTATCTTTACAAATCGCTGTTGCTATATAAATTATTTTTCTGGTTTCACTCACTTCACTCTGCATCAATTCATACAAATCCTCCCAGGTTTTTCTGAAATATCATTTCTTTTTGCACAATAGTATTCTTTTACACTTATAAATCATAATTTGTTCAGCCATTTTCCAACTGATGGGCACCCTCACTTCAAAGTTCTTTGTCACCACAAAAAAAGAGTTTCTAATAAATATTTTTGTATCTATGGATCTTTTTCTTTATTTTGATCTTTTTTGGGATCTAGGCATTTGGAATAAACTTTTGAGGTATTGCTGGGTCAAAGGGTATTCAAAGACTTGAAACCTTTGAGACATAGGCCAAATTGCTTTTCAAAATGGTCAGATCAGTTCACAACTTCACCAACACTGCTTTCATGTACTTGTTTTCCCACAGTCCTTACAACATTTTAAAATTTCTTTTTTAGGGGACAATTTTGTCAGTCTGTTGAGAGTGAAGTGAAACCTCAGAGTTGCCACAATCTACTATTTTCAAATTATTAGAGTTTTGGAGTATTTTTTTCAATAAGCTATATTGCTTTAATTTCTTCTTTTGAAATTTGCCTGTTCATTACCAATTTATTAACTGTGAAATAGCTCTCATTTTTATATATTTGAATAAGTTCCCTACCTAAATCTTGGTTTTCCTACTTACCAGCTTGTGATTTTTGGATTTGAATTTGGAATGAGATCTTTATTTGGGAAACTTGCTGTATGTTCTATATTCTAAGCTTACTTCCAGCTCCGCCATGTTAGAACTGATTTTCCAAGATCCTTTCAGTTCTAATAATTTATGAGAACATGATAGAAATGAGTCTAGACTCGAAGTCAGGAGAGACTTGTATCTGAATACCACATTGTACTCTTACTAGCTATATGATCACAGACAAGGATTTCTCTGAGGTCCAGTTTTTTTAAATCTGTAAAATGGAGATAATAATATTTTTATTATTTATTTCTCAAGGTTATCATGGGGATCAAATGAGATAATACTCCAAAATTTTGCATACTTTAAAGACTTATATAGATATTCATTATTATTATAAAAATTTTGTATTTTAAGGACCTTTTGAGTTCTGACATTTTATGTTCTATGTTTCCTAAGACTCCTTCAATTCTAGTCTTTGAAACTTGAGATATGTTATTTTCCTCTTTAAATAGAAAAATAGTGACTCTGATTTATGTTCTGTAGAACTCTCAGTCACTTAAATTTACCTTTCCAGACCATTAGAAACTGACAACTTAGTATATCCCTTCGCAGAAATGTACTATAAGAAACGTTGACAATGTTTTCAGGTTGTCTGGAGCAAATGTGCTGATGGAGGGGAAAGGGATAAGCTAAAACTTGGTCAGCTAAGTGGCGCAGTGGATAGAGTGCCAGGCTTAGAGTCAGGAAGACTCATCTTCCTGGGTTCAAAGTTGACCTCCAACACTTACTAACAGTATGATCCTAGGCTAGTCACTTAAACCCATTTGCCTTTGTTTCCTCATCTGTAAAATGAGCTGGAAAAGGAAATGTTAAACTACTCCATTATCTTTGTCAAGACAATCCCAAAATGGGGTCATGGAGAGTCAGGCATGACTGATATGACTGAACAAGTAAAGGATGAGTAGGAATTCAATAAGTGAAGAGAGGAAGGGAGGAAGGAAATTCCAAGTGTAGAGGACATCATAAGCAAACAGAGAGGTGGGGAAATGGAGGGTTTGTTCCTCAACTTGAAGTCAGGGGATCTGAGTTCCCTAGTAACTGTTTCCACAATTTAGGACCACAGAGAGTCTGGCTTTCCCTCATCCTCCACCTACAGCTGCTGGCACCTTTCCCCATTCCTCTTCACCTACCATTGTCTTGAGCATCTTTGGAGGCTCAGTACAAATCCTGTCTGCCTTGGAAAGCCTGCCTAGACCTGGATTTCATTTTGTTCCAAAGCAATCTCTTCTCTCCACATTTTAAAGTGCCTACTAAGTGCCAAACACTATGCTAAATTCTGTACAAATATATCATTTGATTTTCATAACAATTCTGGGAGGGAGGTGCTATTTTTAATCTCTGTTTTCCAATTGAGGAAACTGAATTAGATCCAGAAAGGCTTCTCAAAGGAGATAATGTCTGAGATGAGGATGCTAAGGACTCTTAAGCCATGAAGGAAAGTCTTTGCAAAGGCAAGGGAATAAAAGACAGAAAGCCAAGTCCAAGGAACTACTTATTGGACCATTTTGTTAGGAATATGGAGTTAAGTATCAGACCAAAGAATTTGAATTTTATTTTATACACTAGAGGTTTCTAAACTTTTTCTAATTGCATACCCTATTGGTGAAATATTTTTGAATATATACTCCCATTATATAGAATATGTGTATTATACATAACATATATTTATAAATTATATAATGATACATTATAATATAGAACATATTTTTACAATTTTTAATTTTATTAAAGTTTTATTTTATATTATATATGATATATAATAAAATATTTTGACACCCATATCGGTCATTGTTGTAAGAACATACATATATAACCCAAACTTCAAAATAAAACCATAAATACACTGATGTGAAAGGTGACTCCAATAGTTCTTTCTCTGGTAGATAGCATACAATACACAATGTTATATCTATAAATTATAAACATATTTTATTTTTAAAAATATCTATGTACTATTGTACTAGTGTTATATAGGTAGGTTTTGAAATGGATAGAGCTCCAGACCTGAAACTGGGAACACTGAATTCAATTTTAGTCTCAGATATTTACTAGTTGTCTGACCCTGGGCAAGTCACTTAACTTCTGTTGGCCTCAATTTCCTTTTCTATGAAACGGGAATAATAATAGCACCTACTTCCCAGGGTTGTTGTGAGAATCAAATGAGATAATATTTTTCAACTGCTTTAAAAGTACTAACATAAGTGCTATCTATTATTATGAATGTTGCATTATAAGATTTACATAAAATAGAAATTTAATTGATGAGAGGAAATGAAAGAATCCTCTGTCCTAGAGTCAATGGGGAACCATTGGAGTTTATTGAGCAAGTTAGGATGTGTGTGAGAGACAAGATCAGAACCTATATTTTTGGAAAATCACTTTCAACAACTGTGTGGAGGACGGATTGGAAAAGGGAGAACCTTGAGGCAGAAAGACTAATTAGGAGGCTATTACAGTAGTAAGAGGTGATGAGAGCCTGGATTAGGGTGATGCTTTGGGAGTAGAGAGGTGGGGACAGGCAGAAATAAGAGATCTGGAGGTATGAAATTTGGCAGCAGCGATGGTTGTGAAAATGTGAGTGACTGGAAAGGTCTTGGTACTTTCAACACAGTCAGGGAAATTTGCAAAAGGGGTAGGTTGGGAATAAAGCTCAAGTAATGAGATCTGTAATCCTGATTGGAGTCTATTCATGCCTGCTCATCCTGTTTGACACACTCTGTCCCATCCAAAATGACAAGGGGGAAGATGGGGATCTTACTCTCCCATCAATGCTTTCTAGCCTCCACGGGATCTAGGGATCAGATTAGAATTTCTCCTAATGGCTGTGGGTTCCTGGGACTTTCAAGAGGGCCAACCAAACTCAGATGAGGGGAACTCTAAGAGGATTAGAGTAGGAGGAATGAAGGTAATTATGGTCATGTTAAAGACAGGTCCCTGATTGGGCTATTTCAGGGAGGTTTGGATTCCACCTATTCTCTCACTCTTTAGTTGAGTTGGTCACTTAACCCTTGGGGTGCCTCTACAACTTTCTATCTCACTTCTGCCCAGTCTAGGGACTTTTGACCTTCTCTTTGAAGGTTGGTGTTGTAGATAATGGGAAACCACTGAAGATTTTGAATTGGGGGGATGAATCAGACCTAGAAGGTCATTTTGCTGGCTAGAAGAGGGATGGATTTCTTTGGGGAGAAACTAGAGACAGGGAGCTCAATTAGAAAGCTGCTTCAAGAATCAGGGTGAGAGGTGGTGATGTGGAAGTAGAATTGAAAAAGATTTGGTATTTTACTGGATTGGGGGGCTGAGACTGGAAAGTGTCAAGATTGTCTCAGATTGTGACCTTGTAACAATGGTAATACCTCTCCCCACTTCCCACCCTCCAGTAGAAAAAGGGAAATGAGGGAGGGATTGGTTAAAGAGGAAAGAGAATAAGTTCCATTTTGATCATGTTAAATCTGAGGTGCTTATGGGCTCTCCAGGTGGGAGATTGAAACTCAGGAAAGAGATTAGGACTGAATATATTATATAAGCTCTGTAGTGATTCACATAGATAATTGAATTAGCAAAGGAGTTGTCAGACAGGTAGGAGAAGAATTAGGAGATAGTATTGTTAGGGAAGAAGAGAGAGTAGTAGACTGTTAAAAGGTATAGAGAGATCAAGTAGGAGGAGCACTTTTTAAAAAGTCCATTCATAATAGTAGCTAGTATTTATATAGCATTCACTTTGTACCAGGCATTATGATAAGCATTTTATAATTACTAGCTCATTAGATCTTCACAGTAAGGATTCTTACACCCATTTTACAGATGAGGAAACTAAAGCACACAGAGGTATATGACTTTCCCAGTGTCAAGTGACTGAGGCTGGATTTGAACTCAGTTCTTTCCAACTGCAGGCCCAGCCTTCTAACCACTGTACTACCTTGCAGTTCTAATGGTAACATTGGAAAGAAAGGTTTCCATTGAGTAGTGAGGTAGGAATTCAGATTGCAAGGGACAATGATTGTATTGTATATACATCTTCTAGGAGATTTACTGTGAAAAGGGAAGAAAAGGGGAGGATAGCTTCAGGTTCAACTGAAAATTTTATTTACAGATGGAGGAGATCTGGGCATATTTATAGGTAGAAGGGAAGGAAACAGTAGCTCAAAAGAAACTGAAGATTAGGGAAAGGGAATAATTAAAGGGGCAAGCTTCTAGAGAAGATGGGAGGTGATGGGAATAAGACCCAAGCAAAGGACTTAGTTGTGGTTAAGAGAAAGGCTGCTTCTTCTATGGAGACTAGCTCAAAGGAAGAGAGAACTGGAAATGATGTAGAGTGATTTTATGATTTACACTAAAGCAAAATGCAAAACACAGAGCCATTTAAGAGGGTTTCCATGGCCTCTATTTTCTTAATAAAGTAGAAGGTAGAGTAAGATATAAAGGGTTTGAGAAGAGAAAGTTTGAAACAACCTTTCTGGGGAATTCAACCTAGAATCAATGAGGGAAGAGTGAAATGATGTAAATAAGGACCCAGATGAGGTTAAGGGACACAAATTTGCAGTGAACCCAGTTGGAATGGTTGTGTGACAGTGTGCAACAAAGAGGGGATAACCAGGATCTGGGTACAAAGGGCATAAGTGATGGTCAAAGGGAAGAAGGATTCAAGAAAATAAGAGAATATATAATTGAATTAGTCAACTGTTGGATGGCTAGAGCAGGGGTGATGGACTGGGGAGGAGGATAGAGCTAGAGGTCAAATAGAGCATAAAAATAGGTTTAGAAGACAAAGAGAGAGAGAAGGTTATGATCTGAGAGGGGATGTTAGAGTTTAGGGTTATGAAACCAGTACAGTTATGAATGTAGTGAGATATTAAGGTATGACTAGTCCTGTGGATGGCTGAGGTAGAGGTGGAAATAGAGGTCACCGGGGCTGAGGAGGTTGAACTGGAAGGCTAGGGTAGTTGAGGGATCTTTGGCATGCCCATGTACCAAAGTCTCCAAGTATGAGGGCATGGTTTAGGTTGGAGAGGAAGCCAATAAACCAAAGAATAAACTCCTTGAGAAGAGGAAAGTGACCTGAAAGCCAGATAACTGCAACAGGGATAAAGATCAGGTGGTATGGGTCAGTTATATGGACCTCAGAGGAAAAGAGGCTACCAAGTGATGGTAGCAGAAGGAAGATCTGCAAGTGACTATGAGGTACAAAGAGCATGCCCACCCCTTTTTCTGTTCCAGTTCATCTGAGATGGGGAGTGTATGTGAGAGTAGCATCTGGTATTGGAGCAAGTGGCTAAGAATGTGGGGTCTTCTGGAGGAAGCCAAGTTTCTGTGATGATGCTGATGCTGCAACATTTGTTTGGAGATTTAAAGTGTTTAAAGCACTTTATGTGTATGTCTATTTATAATGTATTATATTATATATAATATATATCGAAAGCATTTTATAAATACATATATATGTAATCTCATTTAATAGGCAAATTAAGTAGAGTTATTATTTCCCCAATTTTACAGAAGAGGGAATTGAGGATCAGAGAGGTTCATTGACTTGCCTGGGATCGCATCAATCAAATCAATAAACACTGGTTACTATGTCTCGGGCGCAGTTCTAGGTGCTCAGGATAAAAATACAAAAGTGAGACAGTTTCTGCTTTCAAGGAGATCATGATCTATGGACAAGGTGGAGGAAGGGTCAGATACAACACGTTCAGAGGGAAATAAATAAAAACTCCATCATAAAACAGAGTATTTTAGATCAAAACAAATATACAATAATTGAGAGGATACTAACATTTGGGAGAATCAGGAAAGGTCTCTTGAAGGATATGAGAAGTGAGGAGGGAAAGCGTTTCTGGTATGGAGGACAGGCTGTGAGGCAGCTTGAAAGCAGGAGATAGATTGGTCCAAGAGAAAAACAAGTAGAACAATTGACTGGATTGTAGTTTTTATGAGTAGGTCATAGGGTATTGCCTATAAAGATAGGTTAGATCCAGATGGCAAAGACTTTAAAAGGCAAACAAAGGTATTTGTAGTTTATCTAAAAGGCAATGAGGAGCCATTGAAACTTCCTTGAACAGGGGAGTGACAAGGTGAGACCCAGGCTTTAGGAACATCGATTTGACAGTTGTATGGCAAATGGGTCTGAAAAGAGACAAGACTAGAAACCAATCTGGAGAGAATTACAATAGGCCAAGGGAGAAGTGATGGAAGTCTGGACTAGGGTCATTGTAATGTGGATATAATAGAGAAAGGACAGATGTAAAAGACGTTGGAGTGGTAGAATCAACAAGATTTGGAAGATGATTGAATATAGAAGAATTAGCAAGAGTAAAGGCGAAAGGATGGCTTTTCCACTCTTCCAGGTTGTAAAACTGGGGCAACTGGAAGAGTAGTGGTGATCTCTATAGAAACAGGGAGATTAAGAGATAGTATGGAGTAAGGGGGAAAGGTAAGGACTTCTGCTTTGGATATATTGAGTTTGAGATGCTTATGGAACATCTAGGTGGGAATGTCTAACAGGTAGTTGGAGAGGTGGATCTGGAGCCCAGAGGAGAAATGAGGTTTGGGTATATAGGCTTGAGAGCCATCTGCAGAGATGATAAGTACTTGGGCAATGATAAGATAAGAGGTGAGGAGAAGAAGAAGGAGAGGGGAAAAAGAAAGATGAGAGGGAGAGGGAGAAAGAGAAAGAAGGAGACATGGGGAGAAAGAGAAAGAGAGAAGAAGAAAGAGAAGGAAAGTGAAGGAGGGAGAGGGAAAAAAGAGGGAAGGAGAGAAAAGGAGAGAGAGAGAAAGAGGGAGAGAGGAGGAAATAAGAGAGAGGGAAGGAGAGAGAGAAGGGGAAAGGAGAAAAAAAGATAAGAATAGACTTTATATACCTTATAATTGTCTGAGGCAGGATTCAATTACAGGTTTTCCTAATCCCAAATCCAACATTTACTCCACCAATTTATAATGTTAACACAACAGATGTAAATAATATTGGGAAAGTATGAGAGAAGGAAGATTACTATTGACTAAAATACAATTTTAAAAAGGATGCGAGAGGAGGAGTTTTAGAAATGAAGGAAAGTTTAAAAGTAAAACCAGTTATCTAGAAGGTATAATGGAAGTGGAGGGACAGGAAATAGTGGAGAGAAGGGAGTTTGGGCCCAGATAGAAAACTGAATCTCAGGAATTAAAAGAAAAGGATGTGGGAGTTTGCTAGCCCCAGGATGAAAACAGGTTGACCAATCGAATATTCCTCTAGCTTTTAAAGCCCTTTCATAACTTGGCCTTTCCAGTCTTCTACTTTACTCCCTTCCATATACTGGACTCTGTGACTCAGTGACAGTGGAATCCTCACTGTTCCTCTTACAAAACATGCCATCTGCCAGGAATTTTCTTTCTCTTCATCTCCTGGTTTCCTTGACTTTCTTCAAGATCCTACTAAAATCCCATCTTCTGCAAGAAGCCTTTCATAGTCCCCCTCAATTCTAATAATGCCTTCTCTCTGAGATTATCTCTAATTTATCCTATATATTTGGGCGAGAGAAAGGGAAAGAGACGGGGAGAGAGAGAAAGAAGGAAAGAAAGAGAGAAAGAGAAAAAAAATCTCTTCCTTCTATTGGATTGTGAGATCCTTGAGAGCAAGAACTATTTTTTGTTTCAGTCACATCTGACTATTTATGATCCCATTTGGGGTTTTCTTGACAAAGATATTGACAAAGATTTGCCATTTCCTTCACCAGCTCATTTGACAGATGTGGAAACTGAGACAAACAGGGTTAAGTGACTTCTTCAGGGTCAGCCAGCTAGTATCTGAATCTAAATTTGAACTCAAGAAGATGTCTTCCCCATTCTAGACCTGGCTCTCTGTCCTCTGTACCACCTAGCTGCTGTCATATCCCTTGGATTTGGCATAGTGCCTGGCACATAGTAGGGGCTTAAAACAAATGCTTGTTGACTTAACTTGATTAGGTCTTCCACCCACTAAACAATTGATGGGCAAACTTTTTAAAGAGGGGGCCAGAGGAAAGGAAATGCTCATTTGTCAGTCTGTTTCTAAGGCAATTCTTTCGAAGTTTCATTGTATTATATCCTATTCATTGTATTCGTCAGATTAGGAATAATGTCGAGGGGCCAATAGAACATTTCAGGGCCCCCCACACACATCTGGGCCTTGGGCCACAGTTTGCCCATCACTGCACTAAGCCACTGCTCTGAGATGGGATTGTATAAGGTTGTATAATCAGTAATTGTTTTAACTAGAATCAGAACCCAGGTTTTTGGGTGCCAATGCTAATGACCTTTCTACTACATTGTGCTGAGTCTGGGTTAGGCAAAACTACATTAAACAAATATCTTTTTTTTCTCCTACACTTTATAAAGTTATAGTTCATTGTTACTTTGATCATCATTTATAGAGAAAACTTTTTAGGTTACTAGGTTTTGCTCTTGCATAGAAGTGAGGTAGCTTATTCACTTAAAAAAAAAAACAAACCAAAAAAACCCTCACCTTTCATTTTACAATCAATACTGTGTATTGGTTCCAAAGCAAAAGAATGGTAAGGTCTAGGAAATAAGGGTAAAGTGACTTGCCCAGGGTCACATAGCTAGGAAATGTCTGAGGTCACATTTGAACCCAGGACCTCCTGTCTCTAGGTCTGGTATTCTATCCATTGAGTCACCTAGCTGTCCCTGATAACTCATTTTTTATTATTGACTCTGGATGTGTTTAATGAAGGTATTTAATTTTGTGCAAGTATTTTGATCTGCTATTTAGGGTAACTAGGTGGCACGGTGGATAGAGCACCAGGCTTAGAGACAGGAAGGCCTGAGTTCAAATCCACCTTCATACATTTACAAACTGTATGATGCTAGGTAAGTCACTTAACCCTGTTTGCCTCAGTTTCCTCATCTATAAAATGAATGCAGAAGGAAATGGCAAACTACTCCTGTATCTCTGCTAAGAAAATTCCAAATGGGGTCACGAAGAGCTGGACATGACTGAACAAAAACAATAAATTTAGATCTGGGTCTCAGCACTGTGTAAAATGCTGAGGAAAGACCAAAAACAAAAACCAAACCAAACCTCACAGAACTAATCTTTCTCTGCCCTTAAAGAATCTCTCCTCTACCAGAAGTATCAATCAGGTGTGCAAGTGAGTACATACAAACAGTATTTGAAGATTGAGATTGAGATTGAGAGAGAGAGAGGTGGAGAGAGAGATGGAGAGAGAGAAAGAGAGAAATTGAGATAGAGATGGAGAGGGAGAGATGGAGAGAGATAGAGAGAAAGGGAGAGGGAGAAAGACAGAGAGGAAGAGAGAGAGAAAGAGAGAGGGAAAGAGACAGAGAGAGGGAGAGGGTTAGGGAGAGGAGGAGGAGGAGGAGGAAGAGAGAGAGAGAGAGAGAGAGAGAGAGAGAGAGAGAGAGAGAGAGATGCAGACAGA
>NC_058131.1:169807054-169844809 GCF_016433145.1 Gracilinanus agilis | reverse complement strand
GCTCCCGGGCCCCGCCTCTCGCCTTCCACCTCCACTCTTTTCTCTCCGTCCCTCCCCCACCCAGACCCGCTCCCCGCACCCCCACCCGGCTCCCAGCCCCTCTTGGCCCTTGCACCTCTCCCTCTCCTCCCCCCTCCCTACTCCCCCTCTCACTACTCCCCTTGGGGGCCGGCCTCCGAGCATTGTACTCACATCCGGGGGTTGCGTTTTGCTTTAGTGCTAAGCGTAATTAACCCGGAAAAAAGGGCCGAGAGACCAGAGAGGGGGAGGGGGAAGGAGGAGAAGAGACAGAGATACAGAAAGAGACAGAAACATTGACAGTTCTAGGGACCGAGAGAGATTGGCCGGGAGACCGAGAGTTGGCCAGTGAGTGGGGAGAAGAGCCAATTGCAAACCCCGATGTGAAGCAGCCGGAGACTCCCGGGCCCCCTGCGCAGCGGGGTAAGTTAAGGCTCCTGCATGGGAGGAGGGGGTCTCGGAGGGGCGCCAGGAGCCCAAGCGCCGGGCACAGGCTAGAGCGAGGGGCTCCGAGCCTGGGGCACGGAGAGATTGGCTGGGCTCAGAGTTAGCATCTGGATGTTTGGCGGCGGGAGTGTAGGGGTCGTCACTTCTTCCCACTCGCGCTGGTCAGGGTGCCCTATCTCTAGGAGGCTGTTTGCAACAAGTGCCCTTTCTCTTACCCCAGTCCCCCCAATCCAAGCGCAGCTTAGGGCGACCAGGGAGTTGGAAGCGGGGGGCATGACTGCTCTGTCTTCTTACACGTTTGCAGCCGCGAAACGTTGGGCCAACCTAGTTTTAGGGATGGGGGTTAGAATGGCGGGTGAGGGGAGGCGGTGGGGAGCGGCTGGGCTCGCTCGGACCCCAGCTCCGGAGTCGGGTGGGGTTTCCCTGTCCTCTCTTCGCGAGAACCATCCCCCTCCTCTCCCTGTGCTACTCAGCAGTCCCAGCGCTTCCAAATGGGGAGAAGCCGCTCCTTCTGGTTGCCCCCACGGAGTCTTGGGAACGGCCTGGGTGGGAAGTCGGCGCAGAACTAGGGTCCTGACTGCTGCATCTACGAAACTCTGCTTCTCACGCTTAGAACCCGCCTCGCCTAAACTTTGTACCCTTCCCCACCTCCGCGCCGACGATTCCAGCCGAAGCGGTTTAATATTTGTTGAATGAAAGTCTGCCTTCCCTCATCCGCAGCTGCTTTGGAACCGTTCAACTACTTTTCTTCTGTCAAATCCTTCCTTAATCTACTACCTGTCCCTGCCCCACCCCCATCTTGCCATCGGGCTCCGTAGATCCCCCAGGATGACTCTGGGGGCCGCGCTGGAATGCGTTTTTGCTCTTGTTTCGAGGACAGCTCAGGAATAAAATGGACAGCACCTCTCTTTCCCTCCATTCCCTTCCTTCCCGGCGCCCCTACACACATCTCTAGAAACCGTCCCTGTGCCGCCGAGGGACTTCAGAATAGCGCTCTGCGGGAAGGTCGGATGCCTGGGCATGTCCTGGGAAGCAGGAGAAGAAGCAGAGTCTAGGCACTGCCCTCTCTCAGGACCTGGGACTGCTAGTGCTGGTGGTTCCAAGCCCAAAGAATAACTAGCACAAATATCGATTTATATTTTTCTTTATATTTCGGTGCTTTAGATATATTACCTCAAAACCACCCTGTGAGGTAAGCGCTATTATTATCCCCATTTTACAGATGAGGAAAAATATATCAGCCTGGCACAGTACTCTGCTGACTGGCCGTTCTCAATGTACTCGGCCTCCCACCCTCTTCCCCTCTTCTCCAAGACTTTCCCTGTGAAGCTATACTTCCTTCCTAGACTTCTTGAAGGGTTTGGGTACAGTCTGTCCCCATAATCTTGTTCCTCTCGCCTCCTTTCCAATTTAGAACTTAAACTGTGGATTTGCATAGGATACAACTTATGAAAGAGAAGAGGAAGGGAGACAAGGAGACACATACTAGAAGGGGCTTTGGATTTGAAGTCAAAAGATCTGAATTGAAACTCTAACTGTTTCTGCTAGCTGTGTGACTTTAGGCCAGTCACTTCCCAGCCTTCTCTAGGCTTTAATTTCTTCCTCTTTAAAAAACAAAAAAAGCCTTATCTTTCATCTTAGAATCAATGCTTTGTGTTAGTTCCTTGGCAGAAGAGCACTAAGAGCTAGGAAATAAGGGTTAAGTGACTTGCCCAGGGTCACCCAGCTAGGAAGTGTCTGAGGCCAGATTTGAACCTAGGACCTGCCATCTCTAGACTTGACTGTCCATCCTCAGAGCCACTCAACTGCCCCCTTTAATTTCTTCTGAAAAAAAAAAAAAAGATAGAGTTGGATCAGCTGATTTCTAAGGCCTCTTATAATTAGCTGTATTTGCAAGTGTCTTCCCTATTCCTGATTTTCTAGCATTATGGGTTCAGTTTAAAAAATGCACTTGGCCAAGTCCCCTCCTTCTTCCCTGAGGTTTGCCAAATCTTGGACTATTAGAGTTGGAAAGAACCCTGAAGTCATTGAGTTCAACCCAAACCTGAGAAACATCCTAGAGAGGTAACCATCTTGCCTCTACTTAAAGATCTTCACTGATATGGAATTCTTTACTTCCCGAGGCAGCTTATTTCCCCCTTGGCTAGTCCTTCCTATAGGGAAATTGTCCTTAGACTAAGCGTGATTTCTGCCTCTCTGGAACTTTCTCACATTTTCTGCTAGTTCCTCCCTCTGAGACCAAGAAGGACAAAGCGAGTCCCTCCTCTGCATGGCAGCCCTTCGTATACACTAATCCTACCCTCCCTCACTCTTCTCTAGGCTGAACATCCTGAGTTCCTTCAATTGAGCCTCATGCGTGTGTGTATTCAGACTTAACAATGAACTTGAAATGTGGCACCTGTAAGCAGATAAAATATGCCAGATGTGCCCTCACTGGGGTAGGAGTCGGTGAGACTGTCACCTCCTTCACCTTCCTTTTCCTTTGCTTATGGCCAATGGCACAGAGAGAGGACAGCAAACGACTTGTAGACGGATTAATCTCCTTACAGGATGCCTCCTTAAAGTTGTACCACCACCCTTATCAGACATTAACCAGGACCATTGAGTAGGGTGGCAGAGTGGATAGAATGCCAGGCCTGGAGTTAGTTAGAATCATCTTCCTGAGTTCAAATATGGCCTCAGACACCTACTAGCTGTGTGACCTTTCTTGAGTCATTTAACCCTCTTTGCCTCAGTTCCTTATCTGTAAAGTGGAGCTGGAGAAGGAAATGGCAAATCACTCCAGGATCTTTGCCAAGAAAACTCCAAAGAGGGGTCACAAAGAATCTGCAATGACTGAACAAGAAGAAGCCAAAAATGTAGGTTTTCCCCTGGTGATCTATACCTTAACCTTTTGTACTTTTCCAAGAAACTTTTCCTAGTAGCCAGACCTTATTGAAAGTGCCCTCACAAAGGTCACCTGGACCCATTGTGCTTTATCTCTTTGATTCTTCCCACTTTTTTTGAGAGGCTACTTTGAACAGATAGATAGATGAGTTCAAGAAAATATTAGTACTGAATATTGCTAGTATGATTGTTTTCACCTCATTGAGGGATGATTATCCTCATCTCCTATGTGATCATTTTCCTATTAGCTTGGAAAGTTTCATCTCTTTAACTGCTAGTTGTGTAAAGAATTCTGGAAGCCCTTCTTTTTTTCTCTGGTTGGTATTTTTCTTGTTCTTCTTTCCTCTGAGTAAGTGCAAAAGGAAGTAGGCTTATGAACTCTAGTTGTGTTGCCATAATAACCCAAGAGGCCCCCCCCAAACTGGAGGCCCTCAATGAATTCTGGAGGCACCAGAAATGTTGGGAGAGGGAAGAATCTCTGGAGGGGTCTCTGGGAGGAGAGAGTGAGATTCTGAAAAGTGGGGAGCAACATGGAATAATGGAAAGTGGGGTCAATTTGGACCGGCCTGTCTGTAACACATGGGCATCAGGGGGAGTTTCTCCAATTTGTAAAGAATAGAGGATAATCCTGTAACCCAGGTCCTTACAGTCTTTCCCATGCTTTAGAAAAGGGAATTAGCAGCTGAGCCTTCTTAACCCATCATTCTAGCTCATCCTGGAACACCCAGAGGGCCCATGCAAGGGAGCTACTTTGGTTAAACACCCAGTTTGCATTTTGCTTATTTCCTCAGGGTTCAGGTAACCGGACAGGTAGCCTTTGTCTCCCTGGGAGGAGGCAATTTCACCTCCAGGTCTTCTGAGACCATCCTTTCTTTGCCTGTTTAGGATGCTGCAGAACTTTGAGGGGCAAGACGGTTTATGTGACCTGGGCAGGACAGAACAGGGCAAGGTTGCATCTGGGCAGGGCTGGGCTGGGCTGCTGCTGCCTCCCCTCAGTTCCCCTGCTAAGTGTACAAATGGTTTTGATTACCTCATTTGCCATTTCCTATTTTGCTTCACTGAGCTACGTGGGTCTATATTCATCTGCTGAGTTGGGCTTTAGGATGAGAGGAAGCAAGCAGGGGAAATAATAGAAGACATTAGGGTAAGACCTGCCAGAGGTTGCTTCTATTGAAATCCCGTGTTGTTAGGTTTAGGGATGGAAGGAATCTTAAGATCCAGTCGAGTTCCCTCATTTTTCTGTGGAGGAAACTAAAAGAGAGGTGGTGACTTGCTCAAGGCTGTACAGCTAAGGCAGAATTTGAATCCAAGTCTTCCAGATTCCAAGCTCAGCATTCTGTGTACTACACTGCTCTCCATCTGGGGGACAGGTTGTTTGGGGGTGGAGTGGGAGGGATGCGTCTTGTCTACCCAGACAGAAGAATCACAGTTGTTGCCGTGAGAAGCCTGGTGTAATGGGAATAAGGCAGGATTTGGGCTCCTGAGAACCTGGATTGAGTCTTCTGTTTGTCACTTTATTTCTTTGGACCTCCGTTTTCTTCTAGCTCTAAATCTTTGCTATTGTGTCCTTAGAGAGACCAATTTCAGAGCTTCGTAATCTAGGATTCATCCACCAAAAAGTTCATGGGAAGATTTCAGAGGGTCTGTGAACTCAGACAGGAAAAAACAGATTTTAAAAATTTTAACATCATTATAATTCCTTTGTACTGCTATGTATTTTGTTATGCTTTTAAAAATGTTATTTTATGAAAGGTTTCACCAGATTATCAAAGGGTTTCACGACACACACAAAAATATGCTAAGAACCCTGATCTTGTCCAACAAATTTTCTGGGCTTGTTTCCTTATCTGTAAAGTTAAGGGAAATGACTTGTCCAAGGTTCATAGATAATAAATAACAGAATCTGGTTTGGGAGCTGATTTGAAATCCAATGCTTCTTCTACTTGACCACACTCTAAGGATCTGGGTTGGATCTTCTCTTCTCTTACTACCTTTGTGCCTTTTCTGTCCAATTGGTCCTGAATATAGCTTGTTCATATACAATAGTTACAAGCTGTTCCCCCATTAGACTTTGAGCTCCTTGAAAGCAGCAACTGTCTTTTTTACTTTGTTTTCTCAGTGTGCTAAGGCACAGTGCTGGACACATAATAGATGCTTAATGAATCTTTATTGACTGACTGACTTTGGGTGTCACTTTTCCTATTCTCATTTTTTTTCATGAAAAAATGAATTAATGAAAAAGCATTTATTAAGTGCTTACTGTGTGCCAGGCATTGTGCCTTGGGATATATATACAAAAGTTAGATAGTCTTTTTCCTTAAAGAGCTTATAATTCTTTTTTTAAATAATTTTAATTTCTTGTTATTCTGAACTTGACAGATATTCCAACAAATGTGAACATTTCTATATGATAGAACAGAAAAAGAGTTTGTATTGAAACCATGAATTTCTATTATATACAGCTAGTTTTTTTAAATATAAATTTTACATTAGTTTCAAAGTTGTCCTACTTGTCTGTGTTTCCTTCTGTAATTCTTTTTGTTCTCTTTAAAAATTAAAAAAAAAAGTGGGGCAACCAGGTGGTTCAGTGGATAGAGAGTGAGGCCTGGAGACAGGAAATCTTGGGTACAAATGAGCCTCAGACACTTTCTAGCTGTGACCTTGGGCAAATCACTTAACCCCCACAGCCTAGTTCTTATCACTCTTCTATCATACTTAGTACTGCTTTAAAGACAGAAGGTAAAGGTTTAAATTTTTTTTAAATGCTATTTTCCTTTTGGTATCATTATCATTAAACCCCTCCCTTCTACTGTCCCTTAAAATTCTTTTTTTCCTTCCTTCCTTCCTTCCTTCCTTTTAAGGGCTAGGTAATGGGGGTTAAGTGACTTGCCTAGAGTCACACAGCTAGGAAGTGTCTGAGGCCATATTTGAACCTAGGACCTCCCATCTCTAGGCTTGGCTCTCCATCCACTGAGCCACCCAGCTGCCTCCCAAATTTTTTCTTTAAAAGCCTTTCCCTTGTAAAAAAATAAGCATAGTCAATCAAAAGAAATTCATCTATTATGTTGACCATATCTGATAATACACATCTCATTCTTCACCTCAAGTATAATATCTCTTTTCTGTTAGGAGATGGGTGGTATATGCTTTGACACTGGTCTTCAGGCTGATTATTACAGATACTTCTTAGTTTTATGACCCTGGGGAAGTCACTTAGCCTCTGCTTGCCTCAGTTTCCTCATCTGTAAAATTGAGATAATAATAATAGTACCTCCCTCCTAAGGTGGTTGTGAGGATCAAATGAGGTCATAATTGTAAAGCATTTCACACAGTGCCTCGACATAAAAAGCACTCTAGATATGTTAGTTGTTATTCTTATTATTCATCAGAATTCTTAAATCCTTTAACATTGTGTTTGACTAAGGTAGTATAGTCATTGCATGAGTGGGTCTGCTCCCTTTGCTCTGCAGAGGGTCCTACAAGGCTTTCTGGATTTCCCCGAGAGTGTCCCTTCCTCCTTTCTTTTGGCACAACCATCCATTCTAATGGGGGCAGGCCACACTTTGAGAGGAGTGTCAGCCTGGGGAAGGGAGTTCTGATCTGGTAAATCCTGAGGATTGTAGGCAGATGGCAAGCTTGCTGGGGTGGAAGGCAGGATGGGATACCAAGCAGGGTCTGTTCTGGGGCTGCATCCATAGAGAGGGCTGGTTGGGTTGGTATTCCTCAAGACAGTATTTTTTTTTTAAAATAACCCCTACTTTCTGCCTTAGTTATAACTCTTAGGTTGAGAAGGGTAAGATTAGACAAACAGGATTAAGTAACTTGCCCAGGGTCACACGGCTAGCAAGCGTCTGAGGTCCGATTTGACCCCAGACCCTCCTGACTCCAGGTGTGGCGCTCCATCCTCTGGGCCACCTTGTTGCCCTTACTCAAGATAGTATTTCCCGTCTTCCTCTACCCCTCTTTCAACGTTAAGTGGATCGA
This sequence comes from Gracilinanus agilis, assembly GCF_016433145.1. NCBI lineage: Eukaryota > Metazoa > Chordata > Mammalia > Didelphimorphia > Didelphidae > Gracilinanus > Gracilinanus agilis. The sequence goes on along the minus strand of NC_058131.1, from coordinate 169,837,474 downwards.
CTCTCTTCTAGCAACCAGGGCAGGGAGGGGGCCTAGCAAAGTATTCTGTTTTCAGGGGGAGATGGTGTAAGAGGTCACAGGTGAATGGCTGGATGGAATTTGAATCAGTCTGATAAAACGAGGGGTTAGACTAGATTATCTCTTAGATTCCTTCCAGCTCTAACAATCTGTGATTCTATGAATAATTTTTGGAAAAGTTTCTTGGGATTTATCAGTTTATTTTGCATCTTTGATGATCTTGTTTGCTGGTTTTTGTTTGTTTTTTAAAAATTTTAGGCCTTTCCAACCTTTAGGTTATCTTTTTCACCTTGAAATTTGCTTTTTCACTGTGAATCAATAAGCCTTTATTAAGGGTTACCTAGAGAGCCAGGCCTAAAGAAAGGAGTTCCTGGGTACAATTCTGGCCTCAGACACTTCCTAGCTATGTGACCCTGGGCAAATCACTTAACTCCAATTGCCTAGCCCATACTGCTCTTTTATCATGGAACTGATCAATACTCAGTATCCACTCTAAGACAGAAGGTAAGGGTTTATAAAAAAAAAAAAATAAGTATTTGTTAAGTGCCTGCTGTATACCTGGTGCTATGAGTTTAACAATCTCAATAAATGCAAAGGGAAAATTTTCCTAAATAAAGGCCAGTTACTGGGGGACAGCTGGGTGGCTCTCAGTGGATTGAAAGCCAGGCCTAGAGTCAGGAGGTCTGAAGTTCAAATCTGACCTCAGACACTTCCCAGCTGTGTGACCCTGGGCAAGTCCCTTAATCCTCATTGCCTAGCCTTTACCACTCTTTTGCCTTAGAACCAATACACAGTATTGATTCTAAGACAGAAGGTAAAGGTATAAAAAATAAATACAAATTAAAAAAATAAAATCCAATTATAACTATATGATCAGACCTGTTTATATTTTTAAAAGAATGAATACTTTTACCTAAAAAAGTAGTGACTTCTTGACTCATGTCCCATTCTGATGTCTTTCTGTCTGTATTTATGTAAAATTTTATATTTTTAATTTTTCATCTGTTATTGGTCTATACTAGAAGGAACATTGAATTTAGCTACAAAGAACCTAGTTTGGAAGCTTAGCTCCACTACTTACTAGGTATTTAAAAAATGCTCAGGGCTTCCTGCTAGGAGAGCCTTAACATTGTGGTCTCTGGACCTCATGCTACCAGCTCAGCCCAAGTCCTAAGCTTTGGGCAGCTGTGGGTTTTTTTGCTTCAGGTGTGTGTGGTTCCCTGGAGAGGGCCAGCTGAGATAAAGGGGGAGGGAGCAAGACCCTCCTGGCCCACATCTTCCTTGCAGCTCTTGGGAAACACAATAGTTGACGTGCAAAGCTCAGACAGGCTGTCCCAACAAATTATATCCAAATCTGGCCAACAAATGACTGGGTGACTCCTCGCTGTTCCCGGGCTCCTGACAGATCTTCTGCATGATGGACTTCTAGGGACCCTTCCCAGGGGAGGCTGAGTCATTCAGCAGGGGTGTAGGTGATGTTAAATTTGAGGATAATGTCACCAAGAATTCTGTTCACAGTTTAATTCTTTGTTCACTCTTTTGGAGCATAGAATTTCTAGAGCTATGAGATAGAAAGGCTAAAAACTAAAATAAAATAAAAAAGAAACATCACCTGAGAGTAGAAGAAGAAGCCAGGACAGCTTATGCCAAACTCCCTTTATAGTTTATGGTATATGTGTTTGATCCCCCCTCTATATTCATACTGATCCAAGGCCTCTTTTAAGACCCATTCCATAGGGATGAGATAGGACAGCCCCAAGAACGATAAGCAGCTTTATAGGATGGTAAATCCATTCAGCATGCATGTATCCCAAAATTTTTTATCACTTTTGGCCACATTAACTGGAGGTTCTTTTACTTCCTCTTGACCCAACTACTGATTGATACTCAAGGAGCCTGAGCACATACAAATTGGGGAAAACACTCAGAACTCTCTTAGAACTCTCTCACTTGAAATTTAAGGTCCCCCAGCACCCAGTCCCACTTTCCCCATTCAACTTTAGGTCCTACAACTCATCCGTGTGGAGACTTGATCCTAGATGACACGGTCACCTCACCATCCCCATACATGTCACATCCTCATCTTTATTTTTACTCCTCCTGCAATTCTTTCCTTATTTGTTTCATGAGAAGAATGCTAGTCCTGGCTCTGCTTTATCATTTTAAGCAAATCCCTTCCCTCTCTGGGAAGAGAATCACTTTCCTCTTGGGTAAAAAATGAGGTTAGATTGGTGATATCAAAGGTCCCTTCTAGTTCTGACCTTCTATGAGTCTATAATTATGAGCTGTTACAATTATAATTATTATTACACTCTCATCTTTATGTTAGATGAACTCAGATAGAAATAGTCTTGGGACAGGTTAATATTATTCTTTTATGTTTAATATTCAGCAAACAGTTAACCTGATGGGTAAAGTGATTGATTTTTTTTTGGAATTGAATAAAGGTTTGGGGATGCAGGATCATCCTCTGTTGACCTACTAAAATGAAAATTCTAATAGACAGGATGACAGAGATGATATGTACTTTTCCCCATTCTCACATTTTGATTTCTTCTAGTTTTTATATTTTCACAAGCTTTTTATTCAATATAGTGTAGAGGGTAAAAAGTTCAGTATAGCAACATCTATTAAAATATTCTTAATTTTTTGTGAGTCACACTGTTATGTCTGGGTGATTTGGGGCAATTATCTGTGATAATGCTTTTGCTTTAATACAGTTTGTTGAATTCTCAAGTATAATTTGAGGTTTATATTTGTAGAATGAAGTTTTGTTATCAAATCTGTCCATGGTATATCATCCTGGCCATTTGATTATATCTTTCTAGGTTGTTTTGTTGGTATCGATCTCTTTATGAGCCCATTTGAGGTTTTCTTGGCAAAGATACTAGAGTGGTTTGTCATTTCCTTCCTAGTGAATTTTACAGATGTGGAAACTGAGGCAAAGAGGGTTAAATGACATGCCCATGGTCACACAGCTAGTAAGTGTTGGAGGCCAATTTTGAACTCAAGTTGATGAGTCTTCCTGACTCTAGTCTCAGGGTTTGTAGTTGCTAAATATTTGCAACCTCCAGTAATACGCTAAATAATTTCTACTGCTTCCCTGTGAAGTCTACATGATCAATATGTTAGGTCTTTTTGAGCTCTCTGTAGTTTCTTTTAGCAATGTTAGTAATCTTATATTGCTCTCCTGAACTCCTCTTATTCTGATAGCAAATCTACTTGATGCATTTACCTAATTGTTCAGTGCTTCTTGTTATTGGTTGAATTCATGTGAATGTCACCCATGGAGGACTTTTTGATTCCGTTCTTGAATCTTAGCAGTTTCCTAGACTCCGTTTGGAGGCAATCCAGTTACATTCAGTAAGTCTACTGGCAAATGCCTCTGGCCAGCCTTTACTATTTCTCTGGGATTACTTGAGAAATATTTCTGTAAATGTTCAACCTATAAGTTCATCTCTTCTTTTTTGAGAAGTGTTTATCTTTTTTTTTTTTTTTAAACAGCTACCTTGGGGTATTAAGTAATTATTAATAGACTAATAATTAATAATTAATTAGTATTCCTCTCATTTTTTATTATCTTTTTCAAATGAGTCCTGGGAAAAGTAACTATCTTATTACTTTTTTATCATGTTCTGTAGACTATTGCACAGGTGAGCAAAATAACTCCTTTTTTGTAAAATGTATTTGGATGTAAATTCATCTTATGCACTCTCACTAAAAATACCTTTGGATCAACTCTAATAACCAGCAAGACAGAAGAAGAATACGTAGTTCATCTTGTTCCCACATAATTTTAGTTTCTTTACTAGGTCTTTCTGTTTTGAAAGCTTTTAATTCCACATAGCTTGGAGATTATGAATATTTGATACTGCAAAATCTATTTTAAAACATTGTTCTTAAAATTTTCTAGATCAATGTTATATTCTGGGAACTAAGGGTGACAATTTTAGCTGAAATATTGCTTTTAATTCCAGCACAATTTATTTGTTGAATTCTCAAGGATACTTTGAGTTCTGTATTAGTAGTACAGAGATGTGTTACCTGCTAGTTGATGAAAGATAATGAGTTTCTGGTTTATAATTGTAGCCACTGAGTCATGTCTTGCTTAGGTAGTCAGTCCTTTTGCAACTTGCAATAATGCATCGCCCAGTTTCTACCATTTCCTTGCACAATCTGAATTGATTGGTAAGTCTGGGCCCTTTAAGAAAAACCCATTTGTAATTTTTGGTGGTAGTAACCAGATCTGGAATTGTACACTTCCATTTTTATGAATACGTCTGACAGCCATTTGTTCAAAATTTCTTTGTTACATGTTAACTTCATATGGATGTCTCTCATGGAGAGTATTTTGGATCCACTCAGATTTTAGGCATTTCATAGGCTCCATCTGGAAAGAAATAATTTTTAGTTAAGTTTAACAAATCAAATGGTGGGTCCTAATTTGCTAGCCTTTACTATTGTGTGGTGAAATGATATTGGTTTGTTCTCAGAGTATTTCTGTACATTTATAATCTGCTTATCATGTACTCTGAAAACATCTATCAATCCTCTTTCATTTTTGATGATGAACTGTTTATCTTTCTATACCTACTTTAGGGTGATATTAATATTATACCGATTTTTGTTAGCATATTTAAAAATCATATTTGTTATTATTACATTTTAAATTTAATTTCAGTACGATTTTTATATTTAAAGCACATAACTATGTTCAAATGTAGCATCCTCTCCAGGTCACCTCCCCAGATTATTCTGCATTGGCTGGCTGGGTCTTCAGAGGTTAGCTGACAACTCCCCTAAGGTTCTAGGGGTAACTCTGAGAAGATGGGGATTTTTTGTAACTGTTGCTTGCAAGTCTCCCTCTGTCATGTTTCCATCCCATATCAGTTAATCAATGAATACCAGTTGGCTTGTATAAAGGGATGTTGTTTAAAAGTTATAACAAAGAGAGAAGTCCAGAACATCCCTCTTTAACCCAGAGAGTACGCTACCCTTCTTACACACATCTGGGGTCCCTGGGGAAAGTGGACTCAAACTTGGAGACAAGACATACCTGTAGAGGAAACATAGTTTTCTTGGGGTAGCTCTTGCCCTGGAAGTTCTTATTATTTTGTAGAGTGTCTACCAAATTCCCTTCCAGGGGTGGCATAGCCCATGAACAAGTTGTTCCCTTTCTCAGCTAGGCTAACTCCTTGAAGGTTGGAATGTCCTAGGTGCTGGGCCGGCATATTGCTGCAATGAGTGAAGAAATCACTTCTCAGGCACGACTCCGTAATGGACTCAGCCAATGTTTTGACCAGCTTTGGTAGTCTCTGCTACTGACTGGTTGCTGAGGGGAATTCTGATAGTTCTTCTGACCTTTGGAAGTTCATGAGTCCGTAACCTGGTTCATTTTATCTCTGGATACTCATTCACCTAAGATCAAGAAAAAATAAACTCAGAAATAGGCAGCCAGGTAGGGAGCACCAGCCCTTCAGTCACTTGTGTCTGGAAGAAGGTTCCATTTGTTGGATTGGAACCAGGCAGAAAATATTGTACTTACTTTAAGGGCTGGATTCCCATTGTCCAGCCCCTCTCCCCTCACCCCTCCCATTACACAAGGAAATATGCTTATGGAAGGTTCTGCTATGACATAAATTCTGATGGTACTTTCTCATTAACCACTTGAAAAGTTGAGGGGGGGGGAACATGCCATTTTCCATCTCTGTATCTTTCATGTATTTAGCTCTCTGGAGGTAAATGTTTTAGAATTTGTTCATTCTGTATGTTTATAATGAGACTAAGAACTCCTTGTAGCCTCTTCATCCTGACATTGTATTCCTGTCCTTAGATTTTGCTCTCATCTTTTCCTCCAGTATTTACTCTCATGAGAATTTAAAAAATTGAGTGGTATTGTAATCACTAGGTAATAGATGCTCCCAGACTTCCTTATTTATAGTTCTTGGCTTGTTTTCAGGGATTTGTTCTGAAATAGCCTATGACTTTTGGGGCTGTACAATTAATGGTCCTCCACAGACCCGCTGGATTGGTCCGCTTCGCTTCTCGCCTCCCACCCCACCATGTGCGTCATCCCCACCCCCATCCTGAATGTTGTGGGCAGCAGCTGAGTGAATTCACTTTTGCTCTCCTCTACTGCCCCAAACTCAGCCTGGTTGCATTTCAACCTCTTTTATTTGGTGACATCATTTCCTGACCAACTTTCTCTAGTTAAAGATCATCAGCTTCCTTGAAGTATCCCTTTTGCCCACCATCAAAACCACTGCTCCTGGCCTACAAGCATCTCTGCATTAGTCTAAGGTTTGCAAAGTGCTTTCCTTGCAACAAACCTGGGAGGTAGATAATGCAAATATTGTGTTCCCACTTTACTGGCAAAGAAAATGAGAGTTCAAGATATTGTAACCCAAGGACCAGATCTGGAATTGTAGCCAGGGCATTTCTCAGATGGGCCTACTGACTCTGTAAGACATGCCTCTGTTACATGGTTGTTGGTATGTAGTCAGTGACTGTGTTTTGCTGCCAATCGGAAAATCTTGGTGGCTATATTTTTTTAAAGTGGCTTGTGAGTTGGGCCTGAGCTCTTAAATGCATAGAATCTTCAGCTTGGGAGGAACCTCAGAACTTCCACAATCCAACCCTCACCTGAGTTACTATGGTTTAAGTAGGACATTTTTTTTTCTTTTACAGGGCCTTTATGCTTCTGTCTCCCTTCCTGAAAATTTTGCAGTTTCTGAGCCCTGATACTTCCTAGCTCTATGACCTTGTCTACTCATTCAAATTCTCTCAGCCTCAGTTACCTCATTTATAAAATGGGGACATTTTTATTGCCTGCTTTTCAAGGCACCCGGGGAAGGTACTTTCTAAACCTTTAAGAAAATGTGAACTACTTTTGTTACTCTCTGCCTCCTTAATCTAGGCTCTGGTGATCCTGTGGTTTTATAAGAGAGAACTGGGGCATGCCTATTTTACTGATAATGGGGATAGTTCTGACTTTCATTATTGTGTATCTATCAGTTTACTTTTCAAATCTATTGCCTGGTTGCTCAGAAAGGAAATGACAGAGTGGGCCATTCTTGGTGACCCCAGCACCTCATGGCTTCCTTTCTTTATCTTCTTCAAGTCTCAGGATGTCCCAGAGGCTAGAAAGTCTTTTCAGAAATGTGGAGATGAGTAGCTAAGGTTTTTGCTCACACTGCTCCTTATGCTTAGAATGCTCTTCCTTCTTCCCTTTTTGAATTCCTAGAGAAGCATAAACTCTTGGACTAGAAGGTGCCTTAAATATCAGCTAGTTTTTCAGATGAGAAAAACTGAGGTCCTTAAAGGGGAAAGAACTTGTCCAAGGTCACACAGTTAATAAAAGACAGAACTGACTCAAGTCCAGTTTTCTCTTTCTTTCTTTGAACCTCATCTTGCATGCAAAGGCCATATCCTGCGTCAAACTACCCATGATTTCCCCTCATTAGTCTCTTGGGACCTCACAAAGCTCTTTGTTTTGTATCTTTTTTTTATGCACAGAACAGATAGTTTATTTCTTTTTTTATACTTTTAAAAAATATTTGGCACTAATCGGCAACAGGCACAAACATTTCAATATTCAAAGAAGAAAAAAGAGAATGGTAAGAGAAACAACTTTTCAGCAGGTATTAATGGACATTAGAGTTACCTATGTTATGGATCTTATTTCTCTTTTAGACTAGATTAGCAGTTCTCAAACTTTTTGGTCTCAACCCCTTTACAGTCTTAAAAATTGAATACTCATCAGAGAACTTTTGTTTATATGGGTTTTATCTATTGTGTTTACTGTATAAGAAACTAAAATATCTTAGTATTATTATTATGAAAATAGTTTTGACATCCCTAAGACCCTGAAAGGGTCTTGGGGCCTGCCATTGGTTCCTGGATCACACTTCAAGAGCCACTGGACTAGGCCATAGGGTCCATGAAGGCAGGGTCAATTTTTTTTTAAACCCTTAACTTCTGTGTATTGGCTCCTAGGTGGAAGAGTGGTAAGGGTGGGCAATGGGGGTGGGGGGTCAAGTGACTTGCCCAGGGTCACACAGCTGGGAAGTGTCTGAGGCCGGATTTGAACCTAGGACCTCATGTCTCTAGGCCTGACTCTCAATCCACTGAGCTACTCAGCTGCCCCCCAGGGTCAATTTTTTACCTAAATTTTGTACCTTCCTCAGTGCTTATCCAATACCTAATATTTTGTATGTTCTTCAGTGTTCTGTATGCTGTAGTCAAATATTTTGCTGATTGATAATTATCCCAGTGTCCTGAAATTCCTCAAGGAACAATTACTCTGAATCCTTCCCTTTTTAAGCAAGAGATAAAGCACTAAACCAGCCCAGAAGCCCAAGACTCAAGAAGAGGGCATTTCCAGCAATAGGAAGCAGCAAATCCCAAACCAGACAGTCTCTTCTGAAGGCTGCCTAGTTATAGGCTTTGTGGGAGCTCCTACACTTTCCAGGCCCTAGGGGTTCGTGCTACTAATGAGAGATATTTACTAGATTGAAAGCTGCTAGACCTAAGAGTCTGGAGAGAGCTTTAACTTAGACATGGTTGATTGTTTTTGTTTTGCTTTTTAACTGTGCAAAGGGAGTAGACGTTGAGAAATAGAGACTTTTCGTGGCAAGGCTAGTCCTCTGCCAGATTGTGACAGAGGTGAAATTTGTTTTTGGCAGGCTCCCTACTTTTCTTTTCAGGACCCTGGCACCCTATAATAAAAATAGCTCATGTTTAAGTACTTTCCTCACAACAGCCTTGTAAGGTAGGTAGTTCAAATATTATTATCCCCATTCTACATATGAATAAACTGAGGCTCAGAGAGAGATCATGAGACTTCTCCATGGTTACATAGCCCAGGAGCCTGAGACCCAGGTTTCTAGCAATAGGGAGCAGCAAATCCCAAACTAGATAGAGCCTCCTCTGACAGCCCACCAGATACAAGCTTTGGTAGGCTGTAGAGCTAGAACAAATCAGGTAGGTAGATCTCCTGGCTCCAAGTCCAGCATTCTTTTCATTAAGCCAATGGAATGTTTTCTGAGATGTTATAGCAAGGAAAGAAGTACAAAATATCCCCCTTGTAAATCCATTTGATGTATATCCTTCACCCTACCACTTATTCTAGGTTGGGTTCGCTTAAGCTATTCAGTGCTTTAAGAATCAGGAAAAAAAAGTTTTAAGATGCTACATTTACAAGAATGTACATTATGAAAAAGTGTTCCTAAAAATTATGGAATCATGGGATGTTAGATTTGGAGGAGATTTTAGAGATTATCTAATCCAGTGGTATCTAACTCAAATAGAAATTAAAAAACCGTGGTACAATTGAACATAACGGACTTCTCTACTAGCAGCAATGCAAGGATCCAGAGCAAGGCTGAGGGACTTATGAGAAAGAACATTATCCACATTCAGAGGAAGAACTGTGGGGGTAGAAACACAGAAGAAAAACAACTGCTTGAACACATGGGCTGATGGGAGTATTATTGGGGATGTAGACACTAAATGATCACTCTAGTCCAACTATCAATAATATGGAATTAGGTCTTGATCAATGATACATGTAAAATCCAGTGGAATTGTACATCAGCTAAAGGGGGTTAGGGAGGTTTGGGGGAGAGGGAAAGAACATGAAATATGTAACTATGGGGAAATATTCAAAATAAAAATTAAAAAAATAAAACACTAGGAAAAAAAGAAATTAAAAAAACCACCCATTAACATTATCTCTGTTGTACTGCATATTTATTCTTTGTTGTTCAGTCATTTAGTTGTATCTGACCTTGAGACCCCATGGACCATAGTACACCAGGCTTTTCCAGTCCTCCATCATCTCTTGAAGTCTATCCACCTTCATGCTTGTTGTTTTCTATCATATTATTTATCTATCTTATCCTTGGCAATCCCCTTTTCTTTTAGCCTTCAATCTTTTCCAGCATCAGGATCTTTTCCAATGAGTGCTGTTTTCTCATTATGTGACTCAAGTATTTAAGCTTCAACTTCAGTATTTGACCTTCCAATTAATAGTATGAATTAATTTCTTTAAACATTGACTGACTTAAGATACTTTAATCAAAGGAAACAATGGGGTTAAACTGATTACATTACTGGTAAGAAGGTAATAACTAAGATGCTTAGGATATCTATGCTACTTGAAAGTACCCAAGATACCTAAACTACTTGAGATACTTAACATGCTGAAGATACTCAAGAACTTTATCACTATTAGGGCAATCTATAGAAACATATATAGATAGAGAACAGGGAGTAAGTTGAATATGAAGGGATGATATAAAAGATCAAGGAATGAGGAAGAGGAATACACTGGGAAAAGAGAAAAGAAAAGAAAATGGGGAGGGGGTAAATGATCTTACAAGAGGAGGTATGTAAGAATCAGTATAATAGAAGGGAAGAAGAGTTGGTTGTGGGCAATGCTTGAACCTTGCTTTCATCAGAATTGGCACAAAGTGGGAATAACATCCACATTCAGTTTGGTACAGAAACCAACTTTAAATATCGGCTGATTTCATTTCCTCGCTGTCCAAGGGACTCTCAAAAGTCTTCTCCAGCACCACAATTTGAAAGCATCAATTTTGCACTGGTCTGTTTTCCTTTCTAAATCAAATTCTCACAGTCATACATTACTACTGGAAAAAAAAACATAGATTTGAATATGTGGGCTTTTGTCAGCAAGGTTGGTATCTCTGCTTTTGAGTATGCCATCCAGGTTTGCCAGAGCTTTCTTTCCAAGGAGCAAGCGTCTTTTAATTTCATGATTGCACTCACCTTCTTCAGTGATCTTTGAGGTCATGATAGTTGTTTATCATAAGAGTAATCCAGTTTGGCTAGGGAATAGAATGAGTGGAGGGGAGCTGTAGAAGAGAGGCTGAAAAAGATTGAGTGGTTCTAGATTATTGAGGACTTTGGTCAGGCAGAGAAGATCAGAGTTTACTTGGTGTGTAAGATTTTTGAGCAGAGAAGTGGTCCTAGCTATAAAGGAGTTTTACATGGAGCAGATCACAAAGTTTGATTCCAACCTTGTTAACTTTCTCCTTCCCACACACATACCCCAAATTGTTTTAAAGTTGATATTGAGTTAAAAAAATAAGATTGGGGCTTTTGGGAGTTCTAAAAGAAGTCATAAAACTGAAGACTGGGATGTATGGAAGGGGGGCAGTCCCATATTTTTTGCTTTGATGACTGTAGGGGATTTTATAGTACAAGTGTTTATACGAGCCTTAGGTTTCTGGTTTCTTCTAACACTAAATAGACAGGTACTTTTCTTAGTTCTTCCACTAGTTCCCCGTTTCTATCTAGCTAGAGGAGAGTTAGAAAGTATTCTTGCCACACATACCCCCTTCTACCCCACAAGGAGATAGGGAAGGGTTTGAGAAAGGATAACAAGTTGAAGGGGGGAGGGTGAAAGATTTTTTAAAAACTATCTCTTCTAATTGCTCAGGGGCCAATGTGATAAAGTGTCAACTAGTATGAATCAAGAGTAGACAAATGTAGGGGTGCTCTTAGGTTTAGGCAACTCTTCTCTACCACCCCAACCTCAGTTTGGATGTCTTTCAGGGGAATTCTTTTGATAATTTTTTTAATAACTAAATTTTTAAAAAATCATTTTATAGGGGGTAGCTGGGTAGCTCAGTGGATTGAGAGCCAGGCCTAGAGACGGGAAGTCCTAGGTTCAAATCTGGCCTCAGCCACTTCCCATCTGTGTGACCCTGGGCAAGTCACTTGACCCCCATTGCCTACCCTTACCACTCTTCTGCCTTGGAGCCAATACACAGTATTGATTCTAAGACGGAAGGTAAGGGTTTTAAAAAAAAATCATTTTATATCATTTAAAAAATGTTTTTATGGATAGCTTTTGTTTTTATATACCCTAAATTTTCTCTTGAAGTTCTTTTGCCAGAGCCATTCCTTATAACCAAGAAAATTCTATTAAAAAAAAAAGAAAAAAGAGTAAGAGAAAAAAAATGAGCAAATCTGTCTTTCAATCTTATCATTCCACTGAACTGCTCTCTCCAAAATTACCAATGATCTTAGTTGCCAAATCCAATGGCCTTTCCTCAGGCCTCATTCTCCTTGATCTCTTGTAGTCTTGAACACCGTTGATCACTTTCTCCTCCTTGATACTCTGTTCTCTCTAGGTTTTTGAGACACCACTATCTCCTGGTTCTCCTCTTATTCATCAAATGGTTTCTTTTCTGTTTCTTCTGCTGGATCTTCCTCAAGGTTTTATCGTAGGCTCTCTTCTCTTCATACTACTTCTCTTGGTGATCTCATCAGCTCCCATGGATTTAATTCCCATTTTTAGGCTGATGAGGCTCAAATCTATTCTTTCTGCCCCAATATTTCTGCTGTTCTTTGATTTCACAACTCCATGTATCTTTCAGACACCAAAAACTGAATGTCCAGTAGACTTTTAAAACTCAGTAAGGCCCAAACAGTACTCATTATCTAAATGTAAAAAGTATCCCCTAAACCCTCCTACCATTGCCTGTTTCTCTCAAGGGCAACGCCATCCTTCCCAGTCCTTCAAATTCCCAACTGAAGATACTCAACTTTGTCACTAGTAGAGAAATCAATAGAAGCATATATAGACTGAGAGCAGGAACAAAGTTGAATATGATGGGATGATAACCAAACAAACAAAAAGATTCCCAGTTTCAATTCAGTTTCTTCTGAGGAGCAACCATTCCGTACTTTTGCTCTGTTTGGCATTTAAAGTCCTTCATAATGTAGCCTCCTCTTACCTTTGCAGTCTCTTCATACCTTTCCCAAAGACAGGTGATCTTCAATCCTGCCACAATGTCCTGCTGGCTGTTCGATGAACTAGACACTCTATTCCTTGCCTCCAGAAATTTTTTCTGGCTGTCCCCTTGTGGCTAAAATGCTCTTTCTCCTCTGTTCTGACTACTTTTAAGTCCCTACTAAAATTTCACCTTGTACAGGAAATGTCTCCCAAACCCTCTTAGTTTCAATGTTTTCCCTCTGTTAATTATGACCTATTTATATCATATAGAGCTTGTTTTATATACACATATATAAATTATGTATATAATTATATATATGATATGAATTATATATATGTTTGCATGTTTTCTCCCCTATTAACAGGCTCTTTGAGAGCAAGAACTGCCTTTTGCCTTTTTGTATCCCAGTACTTAGCATAGTAGGCACTTAATGTTTGTTGATTAATTGATAAAAATCAATCAATACTCTAAAAAAAAAGACTTCATATGTAATGTTCCATACCCATGAACCTCCCACCTCTGCAAAGGTGTTGGCAGGTGAATTTTCCTATCTCTTCTGTGGAGTCAAGCTTATTTCTTGTAATTTTTGCAACATTTTTTTTTTATTGCCTATAAACAGAATCTTGAAAACCCCAAATATGCTCATTTATGAACCCTGCTGAGAGGCTGGTGATGGCTCTGTGGTAAGGTCAAATAACTCTTCCTCTCTCCGGCACCCTCCCCCCCCCCCCCCAATACACATCCCTCCACACAGATCCATTTTCTTTTTACAGGACATCTATCCCTCCCCCAGCCCCTCCTCCAGCTCCCACATCTCTAGTGAGCTTTATGACTCAGCCGCATCTAGGGATGCCCAAATCATTGAATAGCTTTTTTTTTTCTGAGGCGGGGAGGAATTTGAGAACAGAATCCGTGTCACCCCCTCCAATGGAGCAGAGTGAAGAAGAAGCCTGGATCTTTGTTGAGAGGAGGAGAAACCCACTTTCCCTGACTGGATTTAAGAAGAAGGAAACGAATCCATCCAGTCAGGCTTAAGGAGTGAATTCGTTTAAAAATGGAAGTTAAATGAGGCATTATGGGTACTCTGGGCCTTTCCTCCCAGAGGGCATTCGCCCAGCCTCCTATGGGATGACGTCACGTTTTTCAGACTTTATTCCAGGGTTTGGGGAACTAGAGAGGCCTTTGGCCTTTGGGTAATTGTGCCTTAATCACCGGCATCACGGGAATGGTCCCGGCTGCTGGGGAGAGGTCGGCCTGCTCTGTCCTTCTCCGGTCCCGAGTGAGGAGGTGTCTAATGCGGGGCCTAGAGCGGCCCGAGTTAGGTCGTCGGGACCGGCCTCGTTCTCGCTTATTCTTTTTTCCCTGCTTTCTTATTGCGGAGCAGCGACCTTTCTCTCAGATCTCTCTCGCCACCCCTCCTCCCCTCCACTTCCCCATCTCCTTATCTCTCTTGTTGGAAGACTCCCAGTTTCAATTCAGGGGAAGAGAATTCAGTTCCTCCTGAGGAGCAGCTGTTCCCTCCTTTTGCCCTGGACCTGCCTCCACCTCCTTCCCTTTCCTGAGTCCCGGGGAGACCCATTCACCAGCACCCCTTGTTCCAAACTGAGCTAGACCGAATCTGCGAGAGGGGAGGGCCTGGGCCTCCCGGGGAGCTTCGGCAGGTGCTACAGGTATCCTTGGGCCTGGGGAATCTGGCTCCCTCCTGCTGCTTCCTCCTCTGCCTCCCCCTCCTCCTTTCCCATGGACTATGAGTCCACTGTCTTGTCCCCCGCCCCCACCCCCACCCCGCCGGTTCTGGCTTCTCTCCCCTCGGCCGAGTCATCTGCTCTTCTGCCTCTGTTGCCAGGAGAAGTGGGACTTGGCCTTGGTCAGGGACTTTCCCAGAGGCGGCCTCCTCATGCCGCCGGCCAGCCGGAGCCGAGCCTCTGGGGGTGGCGGGCTCTTTGGGGTGAGATAATAATAATAGTTCCTATTTATAGATCCCTGGGAGGTCCCAGGCTCGGGACCCCAAGACCCCGGGGCCCGGCTCCCTCGTTTTACAGAGATCCGCTGCCCAGCTTGGGAGGGTCCCCCTTCCTTCTCCAAACTCCAGGGCTGGCCTTTATCCTCTTTCCAGGCCTCGGCAGGCTGGATGGAGGCGGGCTGTGAGGCAGAAGGACACATTCAAGATGGCACGGCCTGGGCCCCTGGGCGGAGGAGGAGGAGGCGGCAGCGGCCGCCTCTGGGAAGCACCTGGCATCCCGGCCTTTGCTCCATCTGCCCTACGGAGGTCACCCCTCCCGGGCCTCTCCAGCGGTCACTGACTGACCGAATGTGAGTCAGGCGCCGGGCTGGACAGGGACTTTGCTTTTTTATTTATTTATTTATTTATTATTTATTTTTTTTTTATTCCTGACCAAAAACCCATGTGGGCTCTCCAGGAAGAACGAGAAAGATTGATCTCCTTGGGTTATGCTTCGGGATTCTGCTTTGAGGGTGGTCAGACTCCCTCCGACATTCATGGGACTGTGTTCAGGAGTGGATCGGCTAGAGCGCTGGACTTGGA
This sequence comes from Gracilinanus agilis, assembly GCF_016433145.1. Lineage (NCBI taxonomy): Eukaryota > Metazoa > Chordata > Mammalia > Didelphimorphia > Didelphidae > Gracilinanus > Gracilinanus agilis. The sequence continues at coordinate 169,822,144 of NC_058131.1, read as the reverse complement.
GACCAAGAGGTCCGAGTTCCAATTCTTCAGCCTCAGTTACCCTGTCTGTAAAATGGGGATCATAATAGCACCTGCCTCACAGAGCCATTGGAGGGGCTCAGGGCAGCTAGAGTGGCATAGTGAATAGGAATACCTGGGTTCAAATCTGGCCTCAGACACTTCCTAGCTGTGTGACCCTGGGCAAGTCACTTAACCCCCGTGGCCTACCCTTACCACTCTTCCGCCTTGGAACCAGTACACAGTAGTGATTCTAAGATGGAAGGTAAGGGTTTTAAAAATAAATAAATAAATAAAACACAGATAATAATGGTACCTACCTCCCAGAGTTGTTGTGAGGATCAAATGAGATGATTGTATAGCACTTAGCACAATGCCTGGCACATTACAGGCCTTATATGTTAGTTATTATTACAAATATATAAATAAATGTTAAATAATTTCTATTAACAAAATAAATTAGTAGATAATATTTAAACATTAATAAAATAAATTAATAAAATAAACATGTAGATAAAATTTAATATTAATACAATTTTCTACTATTATAAGTAATAATAATCCCATATAATAGGTTATATATGTCAAATAACATACCATGTAATAGATTAATATTATCATAAATATTAATATTTAAATAACATGTTGAGGCATTTTGCCAACTTTAAGGAGATTTATAAATATCAGCTATTATTATTCAGCAAATGGTTAATGCGTATAAAGCTCTAAACCTTTGAGAGGGGCAATGTGGTGTAGAAGAATGAATGTAAGACAGGGAATCCCATGGACCCATGTTTGAATGCTGCCTTTGAGATTTACTAGCTTTGGACAAGAAACTCAGCCTCTGAGCTTCAATTTTCTCATCAGTAAGATGGGAATAATTATGGTACAAGTTTGTGGTAAAGATCCAGTGAGATAACCTAAAAAGATGGCCTTTTAGAGCTCTGTGAATGCTGGCTGCCCTCCCTGCCAGGTCCTGGGGCATTTACAAAGGTCAGTCCCAGCCTCTCACCTCTTGACCTTAGAGTTAGGGAGATAAGGGGAGTGAGTCCACCCAGGGCAGTAATTCCAAGTGCAACCTGCTTTGTTCATGAGAGCCTGGTGTGCAATCATGGCTTAATAAAGGCTTAAGGATTGATATAGATGGATGAGGGGTGAACACCTTTCTCACCAAGGCAGGGTGGGGGGGTCTCAAAAAAAGCTTCTTGGGCAAGTTTGCATTGGAACTAGTTTTGAAAAGAAGGGATTAAATTTCATCAGGGAAACACTGTTGAAGAAGGCAATTCAGGCATTTCTATATCCTGAGAATGCGGAGAGCAAAATAGGTATTAAAAAAATGTGGGCTAATTAAATAATGGGATGATGAATAGTGTAATGTGAATGGACCCGATAGAAGAGTAATACTATGGAACCTTGCATGAATGGACTGGAGCTAGATTGTAAAAAGCTCCAAATTCTGCTGGACTGAAGAATTTGATTTTATTTAATGGAGAATAGGGAGTCATTGAAGGTTTTAGGGCAGGAATCATCATCCTAAGAGGGCATCAGGAGAGAGTACTATATTTAGAATTAGGAGTCTTGGATTTAAATCCCAGCTCTATTTCTTATTAACATGTGACCATGACATTTTCAGTAAAACCAGGGTTCTGTGTTCAAGGATTCTTAGGATTCTTTCTAGCTCTAAATTCTGTGATGAAACACACCTGTCTTAGACACAAAAAGGGGGAAAGGATGGCTTTTCCTCTCTCTATCTGAATCTCTGAATTAATCCCTTGAGGAAAACTCACAGGTGTGAGGTTTATAGGATTAACTCTCCAACCTTTCTTCCCTTCTCCATGAGGAAAGCTGTGTTTCCCTTATTAGAGGGGTCCCGAGCCTCTGCCTTGGAGAGCCTTAGAGAAAGAAGGAGGAGGGGGAAAATGTTAATAAATTCAGTTTTGGATATGTTGAGTGTGAGAGTTTGGGATTAGGGGAACATCTAAGTTGTGTTGTCCCAATGACAGGTGGAATATGGTCAGAAACTCCAGAGAGAGCTTGGAGCTTAAGATATAAATTTTACAGTTATTTGTGTAGAGGAAATGAGATAAAAAAGGGAGAAAGTACAAAAGAAAAAGGCAGAAATTTTAGGGATGTCCAAGTTAAGGTGGCAGCTAAGTGACTGGACCTAGAGTCAGGAAGTCTTATCTTCCTGAGTTCAAATCCAGCCTCAGACACTTACTAGCTATATAACTCTAAGCAAGTCACTTCACCCTGTTTGCCTCAGTTTCTTCATCTGTAAAATGAGTTGGAGAAGGGAATGGCAAACCTCTCTAGTCATTTTACAAAGAAAATCCCAAATGGAGTCATGAAGAATTGAACACAACTGGAAAACAAGTTAAGGTGACGAAAGAAGAAAGAAAAATTAGTAAAGAAAATAGAGGAAGGGGGTCACCAGGAGAAGCAAGGGAGTAGTATAGTATAATAGAAGCCAGGGTATATAAGAAAGACTTTCCTGGCACCTCAAATTCAACATGTTCCAAGCTAAGCTCATTATCTGATCTCTCCAATTTATACCTACTTTTGATTTCACTATTTCAGTCAGGGGTACAACCATTCCCCCCCCCCCCCCAACAGCTTCCCGTGGTTAAAACCTTGGTGTTTTCACTTCTTGTATTCAATTAGTCACTAACTTTTGTCAATGTTACCCCCAAAATATATTCGAGTATCCTGTGTTGCAACCCATCTGGGCTACATGCCATTCCTCATATACACACCCCACGAATTCCTGCCTCTGTGGCATACTTTTGCTCCTGTTTTTCCCAGTGGTAGATGGCATTAGAATAGAGATTTGAGGGATGCAATGAAATTCAACAGAAATTCCTCCTCTATACCCATTGTCCCCAAACTACCTCCACTCAGTTTTGAATTCCTACCCATTTTAAAAATCCCTACTCAAATGCCATTCACTATAGGAAGCTTTCTTGGCTCTCTAGTGAACTTCCCTTAGGATCAAATGAGATAATAGCCATAGAGCACTTGGTATAGTACCTGGCTTTTAATAAATACTTGTTTCCTCCTCCTTAGATTTCAAATAATTCTTTGTTTTGTAATCCTAATATATTCACAGTTCAATTTCGTGTATTATTATTAAAACTTTTATCTGTTGTTTTCTAATCAATATTAAGTATCTATTCCAAGGCAGAAGGGTGGAAGGACTAGGCAGTTGGGGCTAAGTGATTTGCTCAGGGGTACATAGCTATGAAGTGTCTGAGATCAATTTTGAACCCAGAACCTTCCATCTTCAGTCCTGGCACTCTATCCTCTGAGCTACTTAGCTTCCTTAGTTTGGTATATTATTGTTTATTTATGTTTATAGTCCCTAGCAGACTATAATCTCAAGGAGGGTATGGGATGGGCCTTACTGAAATTGTATATCTCCTCTAGTGCTTAGCACAGTGATAAATGAATGAATAGTAGAGGCTTGATAAATATTCATTGAACCAAGGATGAAGTGGCCTGGACACCCTGTGCTCAGGACATAGGCTAACTCCTACATTAAACCTTTTCTTAATCCTAGGTGTTTATCCCTTCCTTCTCCCCCCTCCCCTGTTACTTTGAAGATGCTTTCTATTTATTTATGGATATAAGGTTGTGTTGCCCAGTAAAAGCTCCTTGAGGGCAGAGACTATTTTGGGTTTTGTCTTTGTATCCCTAGTGCCTAGGACAGGGTCTTGTCCATAGTAGATACTTAATAAATGTTTATTGAGGGGCAGCTGGGTGGTTCAGTAAATAGAGAACCAAGTTGGGAGTTGGGAGGTCCTGGGATACTTCCTAACTGTGTGACTCTGGGCAAGTCATTTAATCTCAGTTGCCTCCCCCTTACCAAGCCAATATTTAGTATTGATTCTAAGACAGAAGGTAAGGGTTTAAAAAATGCCTGTTGAATTGAAATTAAAGGCCATTGGATTTAGCAATAAGGTCTTTATTGTCCTCAGACAAGCAATTTTAGTAGAGTGGTAGGATTGGAAATCAAATTGTGAGGATATAAGGAATAAATAAATGATATATAAACCATGACATTGGCTCTGCTTCTGACATGGGTAGTCCAGGCACCTGGGTACAACAGAAGGAGGACCACCTTTGGCTCAGATGTAGTTGCCAAGGATGGCTCCATCTCTCTTGAAAATGGGACGGGCGGCCCCACTCCTTGCTGGTTATAGTTATACTAGAGCCTCTCAGCATTCTGAGGGTTTCTTTAGAGGGAATTCAGAGGGAATAACTATGGGGAAATTGGTCAAGAGTTTCCGTAGGCTCCAGCTAGCTTAAGAATCCAACTCTACCAGTGTCTGGTGGTCTGGCCCTTCATTCTTCCTTAAACAACAACAACAACAAAAAACAAAATGCTTACCTTCTGGCTTAGAATTAATACTAAGTATCAGTTCCAAGACAGAAGAACAGTAAAGGCTAGGCAATAGGGGTTAAGTAACTTGCCCAAATTCACACAGCTAGATTCTGAGGTCAGCTTTGAACCCAAGACCTCGTCTCTAGTCCTAGTGCTCTATCCACGGAGCCACCCAGCTGCTCTCCTTCATTCCTTATGTTGTAATTACATACACTCAGTTGAAGGGTGCTTGTCACTGGGCCAGACTAAGGATGTCTTATCCTTTTTGTGCCCTGGAAAGTGAAGTTCCCATGGAGGAACTTCCACTGCTCTATGTGCTTTGGGAAGCTGGAAGTAATTGAGTGCTGATCTGGATTAATTGGGCCACCACTGAGGTTTCTGAACTATTCTCTTCTTTCTGTCTGAAATACACTATTGTGAAGCATCATGTTATTCATCCATAAAAAAAATAAAATGGAGTTGGTGAGGGAAATCTTGCTATAGAGAAGTTGAGGAAATCGAAGTATTACCTGTTTATTGGGTATTATATTCTTTTAAAGGAAGTATGAGTGGAGGGAAGGCAAGAATGGGGACCAGTGTTTTATTGTGAGTATTTTGGTTTTGATTTGTAGGATAGAGGATATCTGAGCTTTGTTTTTTGGCAAAAGTTGGCAAAAGAGAAAGAGCCATTGGATAAGAAGAAAGTGAAGAGAAAGAGATTCCAAAAGGAACCTCGCTAGAATCAGCAGGATGGGTCCGGAAGGAGTATAATCAAAGCCTAGGTGAAAGGATACTATCATAGCTTGACAAGGAAGTGGGTATCTCTCCCACCGAGATAGTTAGGAAAGAGAGGAAGGGATAAAGACATTGTAGTGTTCAGGTGGTAAGGAGGGGAATTAAGAAATGCATATCTCAGCCTCAGATAAGAGATGAGATAATCTGAGAGAGAGTAGTGGGGTAAGTTGGAGGCTTGAAGAGACAGGAAGAGGTTTGGAAAGTACCTGGGCAGTGTGATAAGCCAGTGAATTAAATAATTGACTGCCAAGCAGGAATGAAGGTTCAGTTAAAATGAAATTGCTTGAATTTGTAATGGAATAAGTCAGTAGGGTTTAGTGATATTCTATGTAGCATTGAAGAAATCAGAAAAATCAGACATTTGATGTACCCAGAGTTGATAGAGGAAGCTGGGGAAACATCAAGGGGAAACATCAAATGATTCTATTATTATGACTAGTGAATTGTTGAAGTGGCTAGATGGGGAAACCAGAATGTGGCGATGGTTTAGGAGAATAAGGAGTTAAGAGGGCTCATCATGAGGATGAAAAAAAGTAGGTTCAGTAGGAGCGAAGGAATGGGAAAGGTGAAAGGCTGCTATGTTATGATTGGAGAGTAGAATTTCAGAGTTTAGTCTCATGGGATCATAGATTTAGAGCAGGAAGGGACCTCAGAGGTTGTTTAGTTCAAACACTGTCATTTTACAGAGGAAGAAACTGAGTTCTAGATTGGAATCTAGACCCTTTGATTGCACATCCAGAACTCTTCTGTTTGCTTCACTTTGAGATGGTATAGTTATGGAGCATAGTGGCTTCTAAGGTCTATGGCTATGCAGAAGTAGACCAGACATTGACAACCCAGGAGTTAAAAGACATGGAAGAACCACAAAGTCAGACTGGTGGAAGAATGGCCAAATGAATTTTAAAGTTTTTGCAAAAGGTGACAGAGGATGAGGTGTAATAGAAGCTGAACTACATGCCAAAAGCCTTAGAGAATCTTGGGAGAATTATTTGGAGGTAACTAACTAATAGCATCAAGAAGAGAGATAATGAGAGAGACAGAGAGAGATTGAGGGAGACAGAGAGAAGGAAGAGAGAGACAGAGAGGGGGAAGAGACAGAGACAGAAAAATAAGGGAGAGAACTATACAGAGAGGGTGGAAACAGAGACAGAAAGACAGAAAGAGACATATGGAGAAAGAGAAGAGACAGAGACAGAAAGATACAGAGAGAGATGGAGAGACAGAGACCAAGAAAGAGCAAGCTATATAGTCTTATTTCATGAACCTTGAAGGAGAGTTTTGATGAAAGATAAGTGGCAATGAGAGAGCAAGAGGCATGTTGATACCCTGTAACTTAGAGGATATAGGAGGGATGACCTACACTGAGGAGAATTTTAAGGAATGTTACATTATCAGGGAAAAATCAGATTTCATTTAATGTTCAAGAACGTTGAAAAAGTTAGAAGGTTTAGCCTAATCTGTTCATATAAAGAAAAAAAAAACAGAATACAATGGCACTTTATGTGGTAGCAAAAAAATTCAAAACAAAGTAGGTTTCTGTGAGTTGGTAAATGTCTGAAAAAATTGAGATATGTGAATGGCATAGAACATTACTTCAGAAGAAATGATGATCATAGGGTCATATAATAAATTGAGAGCTGGAAGTGACTTACAGGCCATCTAGGCCATCTTTCTCATTTTACAGATGAGAAAATTGAGGCTTAGGAATGTGTAGTGACCAAAGGCCACTCAGGTAGTAAACTTTAGAGGTAAATTTTATTCCAGATCCTCTGACTTAAGAGCCAGTGTTCTTCCTACTGTACCATCTGAGGAATTCAGAAAAATTAGGAAACATTTCTATGAAATGATGGGATACAAAGCAAACAGTACTAGGAGAACAATATACACAGTGATGAGAATCATGTAAAGGCAAAGAATATCAAAGCAAAAACCATAAGGTGGCATATTGTGGTGACCATTCTTGGCCCTGGAAGAGAGTTGGGGGACTGCAGGTATGAAGCATTGTGTCCACTCTCATATGTAGTCACAGCATAATTTGATTGGCTTTCCTTAATTGGTTTTCTTTATTGCATGGGAAGTCTCACTTTTATGGGGAGGGCTCTCTGGAAAGAATTATGAGGTAAAACAAGAAGCATCAATAAAACTTTTCTTTCTTTCTTTCTTTTTTTTTTTTTTTTTAAATGAGGTTTCCAAAGGGCCTTCTCTATAGAGGAGTCTGTTAGAAGGGCTGCAGGGGAAGTGGGGCTAGAGGAAGTGGAGGACTGAAGTGGATAGAGTAAGCCTGGGAGGAGGTGATAAGGAAATGTTTGTATTTCAGGCAGTAAAAGTGAGTGACAGAGAATAGGGAACCTAAAGGTTCCAACCTTCTGGTTGGCTGGTCCAACATTCTCATTTTTCAGGTGAGGAAACTGAGACTAAGAGGTTAAGAGACTTGCCTGTAGTCACACAGGAAGGGAGATAGGGGAGTGGTAATAGTCCTCAAGCTCCAGGTAGAATGTTTGTAAAGTGGAATGTTGGAAGAGCCGAATGACCCTCACAAACCTGACTCTTGGGTGTATCTTAGGTCTTGAACAAATCAGTTCTTCTGGCAAGATAAGAAGAAGCAGCCTTGGAGTCCTTCCCCCTCCACATCTTACTCCAAGAGGATGACAATGTGGGCTCCCCTTTTGACTAATTCAGAATATGATTACTCTGACTCTGGGTCTAGAATGGTGTGTTTGGTAACACATTTGTAGTCTTTAGAACTAGAAGAGACCTTTACTCAATCAACAGATAATTATTAAATGCTTACTACATGCCAGGAAATGGGCTAGGCAGTAGGAATATGAGGAAAAAGAATTGAAAAATCCTTCGTCACAGTGCATTTAAATTCTAATGTACAAGTTCATATGAAATACATGCAGCATAATACATATTTATGTACACATACATATTATATATGTCAGGAAGATAAAATTTATAAATATAAATATATTTTAATATTAAATTACTTTAATATTTTATAATAATATATTAACAAAAGTAGTTAAATAAAAAGGGGTGACTAGTACAAAGTGAGGAGATGGAGTATCAATTGTAAGGAAGAGAGAAGAGACCTTTTTGAATGCATTGCAGAATTCATGAGGGGAAATAATTTATAGCAAGCCTGGAAAGATGGTCCAACCTCTTCATTTTGCAGGTGAGGAAACTGAGGCCATGAGGTTAAGTGACTTGTCCACAGTCATACAGTTAATAAGTGTTGGAGAGAGATTTTGAATTTAGATCTGATTCAAGCTTGGATCCAACACTCTTTCCACTAATCCCTTGCCTACTGTAAAATGTTGTTCCAAGGAGAGAAAAACATGGTTGTCCTCCTGCCTTCTTGTGGAAATAAATGGTGTCCCAGTATAGAAGAATGTAATATAGTATAGTATGGTATACATAGTATAGTGTAAGCCAGTATAGTATAGTAATTTATTTGGTCTAAACCTTGGATGGGGACTTTCTCGTGATCTTTCTCCTGTTCAGAAGCAGCTCCTTGGGTGGAGAAAAGTAGTAAAGATGTGCTAGTAGAAAAAAGAACAACTCAGAAATGTATGCTTGTCCTGTGCCCCCAAAGATCTGATCTTGCATTACTCTCTTCTTTTCATTACCCTTCTCAGTGACCCTGGCGTAGGTTTGCCCAAGTTTGGGATCCTCCAGAGTGGAGGTAGACCTTCAGGGGCTGGCTGGGGTGAAGGAAAGATAGTGATGACCTTAGTTATACTTTTCTGTGGGTAGGAGCAAAGTCCTCAAGAGAGTCCTAAAGAATTTCCTAATTAGGTTGTCCCTCCTTAACCTTCCTCTGTCTTGCAGGGTGATGTGAGCAGGGCACAGGAATGCCTTATGTGGATCGGCAGAATCGAATTTGTGGGTTCTTGGACATTGAGGACAATGAGACCAGTGGCAAGTTCCTGCGGAGATACTTTATCCTGGACACCCAGGCTAACTGCCTCCTTTGGTACATGGACAATCCTCAGGTAAGATGAGATGTGAGCTTATGACAAACCTTATTGGCTTTATTTGGTTGGTACATGCTCAGTGTGTAGGGCAAAACACTTGACTCATTCCTCTCCTTCTCTCCATATTAAAGAATTATAGAATTGCCTAGCTTGGTGACCCCAGCCAAGTTACTTAACCGCAGTTGCCTAGCCCTTAACACTCTTCTGCTTTGGAACTGATACCTAGTAGTGATTCTAAGCTAGAAAGTAAGGATTAAAAAAAATGAATGGAATTGGAAGAGATCTGAGTGGTGAATCTACCCCCTTATCCAAAGGTGGAACCCAATGTATACTATACAAGTGGTCACTTGCCCTTTTCTTGAACACTTCCAATGCCAGGACACTCATTACTTCCTGAGGCAGCTAATTGACTTTTGGACAGCTTTAATATCAGGAAATTTTCCCTTCATCGCAAGTCAAAGTCTGTCTGTCTTCTCTATAACCTCTCTCCACTGGTTCTAATTTTGCCCTTCTGGGCCAAGCCGGACAAGTCTTATTTCATTTTTCCATGACAGCTCTTAAAGGAAATACCATGTATGCCCAACTTTTCTCCAGGCTAAACTATTCTTTTAACCATCCTTTATATGACATGGCTGAATCCCCAGCTATCCTGTTAGCCTTCCTCTGAATGCTTTCCAGCTTGCTAATTTCCCCAAGTCTGAATTGTAGAAAAGCCAGCCATCTGTTGGGATGGTGAGGGAGAATTGTGGGATGGACAGGGTTAACCCAGGTTGGTAGGAGCCTCTGGCTTTCATAGGCTCCAGAGAGGGCAGTTTTTGCTGCTACTGATAAGCCTGTTGCCCAAAACTAAGATTCAACAAAATGACAACCCCCAAACAAAAGTCATGTACCAAGGAAAAGAGGGGAGAGGATGGTCAGATGGCAGTACCCCTTGCCAGGCAGGCCAGGTACAGTCAGCACTGTCAGGAGATTGTAAGTAAGGAAATGGATCCAAGAACAAACCAGGCGAGGAGAGCGGCATGGTACAGAAAGAAAGGACATAAGCATTTATCAAGCTCCTTCTGTGTGTCAGGCATTGTGCTAAGTGTTTTACAAATTATTTGATCCTCATAACTCTGGGAGGATAGAGGCAATTATTATCCCTATTTTACAGTGGAGAAAACTGAGGCAAAGGTAAAGTATCTTGCTTGAGGTCACACAGTAAAGTATCTGAGACTGGATTTGATTTTAGATCTTCTAGTCTCCAGGTCCCACACTTTATTTGTCTCTAATACTTGTTACATTAGGCAAGTTAGTTCCCTAATCTGGATGTTAGTTTTCCCCTTTTAAAAAATATTATATTTATTTATTATTTACATTATATATTATTCTGTTTATTTTATATTACTTTTTTTTCATTAACACACATTTTTTTCTTCCTCCCACTTCTCCTCTACCCTGGAGGAAAAAAAAAGGAAAAACAAAACCCATGTAACACATATGAATAGTAGCCAAACAAAACAAGTTCCTGTATTGGTTACAACCAAAGTATGTGCCTCATTCTGCATATTTACTCTATCACTTCTCTTTCTGGAGGGGCTAGCCTTCTTCATCCTTGGCCCTCTGGACTCATGGTTGCATCATAATTTTTAAGATTGGTACCATGTAGGCTTCTGTGAACTAGTGCAGAGCAAAATGAGCAGAACTAGGAGAACAATTTATACCATCATGACATTTTAGAGGAAAAACAACTTTGAAAGACTTTAAAATGCTGATGAATGTGATGTTAAACTATGAGTCCAGAGGACTGAAGTCAAAACAGAGGGGTGAGGAATTTAAAATATAGCCAGATATATACATTTCTGGAAATGATTGATTTTGTTTTGCTGGATTATTTTGTTTTGCTGGATTATTCTTATTTATTATGAGGATTTAGTTTTTCTTTATGTTCAATGGGGTGACAAAAGGAAGGGGCTAGAGATAATGAAAAGAATAGATTATAAATGCATGTAAAAATCAATCAGTAACATTTAAGTGCCTACTATGTGCCAGTCTCTGTACAAGCACTGGGGATACGAAGAAAAAAAATCAGTTCTTATTCTCAAGTTGCAATTAGTCATATTCAAACTATCTATACAGAATCAATTGGAAATGATCAACAAAGGGAAGAATTAGAATTAAATTGACAGGGATCAGAAAAGGCTTCCTGTGAATGATAGAATTTTAGTTGGGGCTTGAAGGGAGCCATGGAAGCCAGTGGGGCAGAGATGAAGAAGATCATTCCCCTCAGTATGAAGTCCAGCCAAAGAAAATGCCCAAAGTCAGGAGATATGAAAAGTGTTGTTAGAAGAACAACAAGGGGACCAGTGTTATTGGACTGCAAATTAATTTTTTAAAGAAGAAAATGTAAATGATATAAAAACAAACAGAATGAGGAAATGAAGGTGAATTTTTTTAATTGAATAAATTTTTTTTAAAGAAAAAAAAAAAGAGATTGGACCTGGATTTTGATTCTGGAAACTAGTAGGGAAAAGATATAAGCACAGATAAGCAGTCAAGTAGGAAGACTGAGAAAGTTTGGAACACCAGTGAGGCTGTGGAAAGCCCTGACTTTGGGCAGGCGGATAGAGCTTGGCCCTAGTTCATTCTTAGGCTGTTAAAAGCTAATGACTCTCCAACTTCAGAATTGGATGTTCTGGGGACAGTTTCAGAGGATTGAGGTTCAAATCTGGCTTCAGACACTTCCTAGCTGTGTGACCCTGGGCAGGTCACTTAATCTTCATTGCCTACCCTTACTACTCTTCTGTCTTGGAACCAATACACAGTATTGATTCTAAGATGGAAGGTAAGGGTTTAAAAAAAAAGAATTGGATGTTCTCTAGACTCTAGACCCCTGGGAACTGATGATTTTCTTCATGTGGAGTAGTTTAGCTGATGTCAAGCATCTGCCAAAGATGAGCATCAGGTTATTGGGCCAGATATAGGCTTCAGGGCAGGGCTAGTTTCCACGTAGTTTTTGTTGATGTGGTTCTGGCCCAGTAGCCTCACCTGCTCTTCCAGTCTGGGGCCTCTCCCAGCAAAGACAATGACCTGGTTCCCTGAGCTGGACAAATGTTGGTCTTGAGAGCCATGGAGTACTGGGTCTGGACGGGACCTGGAATGCCAGCTAGCCTGACCCCATTATTTTTCAGACTCCAGACCCAGAGGAATTTACTTGCCCAAGGTCATCCCGCCCAAAAGTCCCTCCTTTGGAGGGACTTGATTATATCTGAAATGGATGATTCAAAGGAGAGGAAAGGGGAGCTTGTGCTTCATCTCTGTGCCCAGAAGTCTCCAGCATCATCCTCACCATGAGAAAAAGTTGCCCCAATGGAGTTAGGCTCAGAAGAATCTCCGTACAGTAGTGCTGGGTCCTTTAACCTATTCCTGCATGATGGGAGAGGGAGGCAGTCCAGGAGGGGACATTGCCTACCCCGGGGGGGGGGGAGGAGGGAAGGGAAGAGTAACCTATCTGGCCTTTGACTAGAGAGGTCACAGCTGCTTTTGGGGGTCCTGGGATCTGGCTGAGGCTCAGAAACTTGCAGAAGAAGGAAGCCAGAGTGTTGAGTGATAGTTTACATATTATGTGCAGCCATGGGAAAAAGACATGTGTGAGTCACTGCTGATGACCCTCTGGGGCCTGACATCTCTATACTTAGCCTTTGTATTTAAGATTTGATAACTGATTAAAGGAGTTCTCAAATGCCTTCTTAAAGGCTGGGCTCTCAGCACAATACTTGAACTTTAGAGTAAAGTCTGTTGGAATCCCCCTATTTTCCCTACATTCTGCAGAGCCACTTCAATTTTCCTTCAGAATAAAACTTGAATGAATGCACAGGAGAAATCCTTGCATGCCTTCAAAATTCACTCCTGTTCAGTTAGTTGCTATCTCCAGTCTTCCTCCCCACCCCCCATGTATATCAACTCCCTAGGCAGGTAGTGTGGTAGATAGAGTGCTGGAAGAATCCAAGTTCAAATCTAGCCCTACATATTTCCTAGCTGTGTGACCCTGGGCAAATCACTTGTCTTGCTTTGGTTCCTCCACCATAAAATGAGAATAATAAAAGCATCCATCTGGGAGGCATCTGGGTGGCTCAGAGGATTAAGAGCCAGACCTAGAGACAGGAGGTCCTGGGTTCAAATGTGACCTCAGACACTTCTCAGCTGTGTAACCCTGAGTAAGTCACTTATTGCCTAGCCCTTACTGCTCTTCTGCCTTGGAGCCAATACACAGTATTGATTCTAAGATGGAAGATAAGGGTTTAAAAAAATCTCTCAAGGTTGTCCTGAGAATAGAATGTGATAGTATTTGTTGACCGTGTTTTGCAGAGCCTGGCACATAGTATGTGTGTAATAAATGCCTATTTTCTTCCTTCCATCCTTCTCCTTATCTACACCTTTGGCTTGGCCCCACCCTGCATAACCACTTATATAGAGGTAATGGTTGGTGATTCAACAGATGCTGTGGTTTATGGCCTGTGGCCTAGAGAAGCAGAGGTGCCTCTGGTGTTTTCCTGTGGAACATGAGACAGCAGCTAGGAACATGTCATGGTGTGCTGCGATAAAGGGGGGAGGGAGTTCTCATGGCTGCTATGCAGAGTAGGACCTTAGTTTGGGCTTCCTGCCACTTGGACCTGAGAAGGAAGCCATCTTCACTAAGAGCCAACGCCAGGTTTTATTCTTGTTCATCAATTTCCTTTAGCAAAATGAATGCATGTGCTCCCATTACTACCACTCCTATATGCACTACCTTGGGAGAGCCTTCCTAAATCCATCTTATCCAAGGAGATGCTTAGTGTCATTCACATCCCCGCCCCCCTCTCTTTTTCCTTTTTCCCTACAACCTCTCAGGCTGTAGAGTTAGAGATTTTAAGCTGGAAGAGACCTCTGGGGCCATCTTGTCCAACCCCCTTATTTTAAAGAGGAGGAAACAGATCTAATAAGATGAAATAAATGCTAAGGTTCAAAGAGTAGTAAACATGAGAGGTAGGATTTAACTCCAGAGTCAGGAGCATCATTTCTCTTAGTTATTCTTTTTGGTGTGTCATTCATTCAACAAGATTTGTTCATTTATAAGACAAAGCTGACTCTTCTTTAAAGCAGTGGTTTCCAACTTTCTTCTTTGATCTCCCACTTTTATTAGTAAGATTTTTTTTAGCATGCACTCCCCCTGTATGTTTTTTTTTAATTCAATTTTATTTTCAGTTCCTAATTTTGTCCTTCCCACTCTCCCTCCCCACCCATCAAAAAGTAAGAAAAACAAAACCTGTTATAAACCTGTATCTGCTATTTTTAGTACTATCCCCCCTCTTGTCTACCCACCATTGGGGGAATTAGCTTAGTCAGGCATGAATCTGGAGTTTAATTGGAAGCTACCATAGAAATATTCTAGTCCAACTTGTGCCTGAGTGGGATGACCCTCTACTCTGCCTCTGAAAAGTGACAATCTGGCCTGTGCTAAAAGACTTCCAGGGATGGTATTTTACCTCCGGAGTTAGTTCATTTGACTTTTTTTACTCCATTACAAATGACAATGTCCAAAAAAATATTTGTTTCATTCTGGATTCCGAGTTCTTTACCTCTCTATCAGAAAGTGAATTTTTCATTATTAATTTTCTGGAATCCTCATTTAACATTATGTTGATAAGAGTTCAACACTAACGTATTCCATCATGTTTATATACTATAATTTGCTTATCCATTACCCAATTATGAGCATCCTCTTAGATTCCCCTTCTTTGAGATCTCAAAAAGAGTTAGAAATATTTTTGCATATCTCTAATGTCTTACTTAGTACTTCTCTTAAATTCCCATCTCTCTAATTTTCTCTGCCCTCTTCTACCTTTTCCCTCCTATTTCCCTGGTTAGTGAAATGTATTTCTGTACCCAAGTCTGTATGAGTGTGTGTGTGTGTGTGTGTGTGTGTATACAATCTTGCAT